>NW_027176650.1:1663956-1766456 GCF_023349555.1 Cebidichthys violaceus
AAGCTGCACCGGGTAAAATACAAGCGCTCCGTCAAAATGTAATAATTCTCAATTATCTGTCGGTATTAGGTCCTGGGTCCGGATACAATGGCGTCTGGGTCCAGACCGCGGTCCACCTATTAGTGACCCCTGCTTTAATATGTTTTTACTTAAGTCTAAGGTAGTATTTAAAAAAACAACACAATTACTTTTAGGCAGATCTAACAATTGAGAATGAATGAAGCTTCTCAGAAAAGCGGTTGATGAAAATGACGAAAAAATCACAATGCTGAGTGTAGACAGTCGTCCGTCTCTGGCCTCGATGAAGTCCACTGGATTTCTCCCAGCATTGAAACGACGCTCCAGAAAGCGACGGTTCCTCGAAGAAAAGGTTCCAAAGAAAAGAGGACCTGAATCCACTGCTGGAGTCCTTCAAACACGTTTAAAGAAATGTTTTGTGAGTCACTTTCTCAGAGTGACTCAACATCCAGGTGAGTCATGGAAACACTGTAGGTGTATTTTTTTGTATTACCTTACCTTACCTAATCCTGAATAGACTTCAATAACAAAACCCGACAATAATAAAGCCTATATTCTATATTTATGTCACTCTCTTGACCCAAAGAAGAGTGTGAGGCGGCAAATCTGCCCTCATGTGTTCTGTAGATGTCAAGGTTTGTAAAATAGAGAATAATAAATATGCAAATATGACATTTGGGAAGATTGTGAGGTTTGATACTTTTTAATACCTGCTCAAAATAAAACAGTTTCCAAGTAGTTAGTTTGCAGACATGCTAACTCATTTCCGGGTTTTAGGACACATACCAACACTCTATAATATCTGCATGGTAAAGATGAAGCTGCAGCCAGTTAGCTTAGCATAAACCAGTTAGCTTAGCATAAAGACTGGAAACCGCTAGCCTAAATTTGTCCGAAAACATTTTGACACATTTTGATTGATTAGCATAAAAACGAAACTAGAGAACTTCAGAGCTGATTATCATCAGGCTATCTCTTTGCTTTTATGATGAGCTAAGCTAAGCTAAGCTAAGCTAAGCTAAGCTACCCGTCTGCTGGCTTCATATTTACCGCTCAGACATGAGAGTTGATCTTCTTATTTAGAAAGCGAACAGGCATATTTTTCTTGGGGCAAACACAATGCGACACAATGCAAGACATTTAAAAGAACCACGATCCATTATGCTGTTCATTGTGCTTTATTCTGGTTCCTTCCTCACCAGCATCCCATCCGGCGGTTAGATGTTTCATTTTAGATAAAGAGACAATCATTGCACCGCATTGCACACCGGGCCTGCTATCAGCACACATCTCAACCCACAGAATGCAGTCCAGACAGCGCGTCCCTGTGCCCTTGGTATTTAATGATATTTATTTCTGTCCAAGGAAGATAGAAGGAATCCATCAGTGAGCATTTTGGAATTGTTTTAACTGTTTTCTGTCTTTTTGCTATAAAAAACCCCACATAAGCTTCATTTTATGTTTCAGTTCTTCCCGCGAATGAAAAAAAAAAGAAACAACAAATAATGTGAACACGTTCAGGGCAACGTTTCCTTTTAGTCTGCAAATCTCAGTCAATTTCAGTGCAGCTCTCTCACACACCATTATGATTCACAGAGGCCAAGTATGAAATGAGTTTCTCTTTTGACGGAACACATCTTGATTGACGGCTCAACAAATGAGAAATCATTTAGTGTGAACGGAGCGGCGGACGCTGCCCGTCTCTTAAAGCCCGTCTCGTGTGTTCAAATGGATTTAATGTTATGTTTGAGGCATCAAAAGCACAATAATAGGGCTGTCAAACCCCAATAGACAGTTTACACCATTCTCTATCTTTACATAGCCGTAGCTCTCTTCTACGTGAGGATCAGACCAGTCGAGGTTTAACTGTCACGCTTTGAATTATACGCCATTTTGTTTTTTTCTTCTTCTGCGATAGTTTTGATGGCAACCCACTGGAGCGTTTATCTTCCCAAAAGTTCATCTCAATACGACCAACTTCTAGCAGCAGTAGATGGAAACGCACGTTTTTCTTCTGCAGACATATTCATATTCATTTCAATCGTGTGCTTCCATCTGGATGGAAACTTAAGATACCGTCTCCATTTAAAATGCAGCGGTTGAGATCATGTGTCTCTTATTGTAATAGTCAACATCGGGCTGCTTAGGCCTCCTTCTACCACCGACTCAACAGCAACACAAACGAGAGCTTCCAAAATGAGCGTTAAGTTGAATCAACAACTCTCTGAAACAGTCTCAATAATAAACTGACAAGAGTGAGCGCATGTCGAATTTTCACTATTTGATATTGTACCTCAATATCACTCCTCCTTCACACGGATGTCATTCAAGTTACTGTCAATCGACACACTGTCCACTTTCTCTCTCTCTCTCTCTCACACACACACACACACACACACACACACACACACACACACACGTGTATGCATACAAATGATACATTTCATGAAGCTATCGAATTTACATTTTTAACGTTCATTATAGTTGCCAATTATTTTTTATACCAATTAAAATATTTTCTTTTAAATGTCCTTTAATTAGTTAAATACTGACCGCATGTAAATGAAGAGTCACACACTCACACTCACACACACACACACACACACACACACACACACACACACACACACACACACACACACACACACACACACACACACACACACACAGTGGATCCAGATTAAAGTGTTCTGCTGCCATCTAGTGGTGGGAAATATCTACTGATTACTTCAGCACATTTTAGACGTCTAATCATTTTAAAACCGTCTTTGCTTTGTGGACACGAGGCCAAGAAAAATCTGATGCGTACATTTATTAATAGCTGGATGAAGGATCTAAACTGTGATGAACAGAGATGAATATGGAAATAACATAACATTTATTTTGTACTAAATCTAGCTGAAGACTAGCCTTGAGGAGAAGGCAGGGAGAGACATGTCTTCACCGCAAAACAATAACATTTAAACATATATTTAGCAAAACAACATGTCCTATTAAAGTAGTTTGTAACGTCCATATGAGCCAGAATCAGATCGGGGATTTAACGCACTTCTTATTGCTAAGAAAATAATTAAATAAACATGGTACGTCCCATTCCCATTTAGAATCCAAATTAGAATTTGCATTAAAAGTATTTTCACGAAAAAATTATTTCTCATATTAGAGTCGATGCCGAATCTTACGATTCTAAAAACCTTATTTAGGAGGCTGTTCTTTCAACCCACCTGCACAACCCAAACACACACAATCACGCTGCAAAACAACACAAAACAAAATCATTCTTGCACGTTATTTATTACTTCTTTTTTTTTTTTTAGATTTACAAGATATTTTCAACATTTCTTTTAAAAAAAGGCTAACAACTCTCTGGTGTTACAGGTAATCGATACACAATGAATGCAAACAAACCGCATTTGTTGCACAGTTCAGAAACACCTTCAGCCTATTAAATCACGACCCGCTTCAATAAGCAGAGTAGAGCTTTCCTTATTAGAACCGGGTCACGTCCAGGTCAACGTCAACAACGACGGCGACGTGCTGCTCTCTGAACCGCAGGAGACAGAAGCCTTTAAGAGTCACTGCTCCGTCCTCCGCAACTGCAGCATTAGTAGTTGGGTATTTGTATCTTTCATAATGGTGATCAATGTAGAGGGAAACGACAGGAGTAGAAAAGTAAAACTGCAAATATACAGTACATGTATGTACTATATACATACACACACACACACACACACACACAGACACAGACACACACTCAAACAAATAGGGAAAATGGCGAAAACAACATTAGCGTCACCCATCATAATAAATCATTTAATTCAATCAACGGAGACAGAGGCTGAAGATGAACAGGGAGGTAGATAGAGAGAGAGAGAGACGGGGGAAAGAAAGAGAAACAGTGAGGGATCTTGGTAGTTCCCTCTAGCTTATGATTGTTTCAAAAAAAAAAAAAAAGAAGAAGAAGAAGAAGAAGAAGAAGAAGTTCCTTTAATCAAAGACGATCCAGAAAATCGCATCTGTAATCTCAGTTTAAGTGCAGAGGTGGCGAATGGCTCTGCCCTCTCCTGCCTCTCTGTTTTTTTTTTTAGCTACGTGCCGTCCTTAAAAACGATGTTCGGGGCTCGCTTACTAAGTTCATTGTTGTGTACTTGCTAATTGCCGCCTCCGCCGCCGCCGCCGCAGCACTGGCTGCCGCGGCTCTGAGGAGCAGATTCTTGTAGATCCACTCCTGTCCTGGTCCGCCCCGCTTGTCCGGCTGCACCCTGAGGATCGCTCTTCGGTAGCTTCTTTGCTGCAGCGACAGGATCACGGATGTTTAAAAAGGTTCAGAGTTGCAACATACAAAAAGGTTACACTAATCTATTCATCGCTGGGGGGGACAAAAGTGGGCTAAGCAGCTGAATCTATTCCGTCCCATTAATGCTGTTTGTTCACCTCGCTTACCATTCATAGCAACCTTTTCATTTATTGATCCCTTAGAAACGAGCAGCTCTTTCAGATCTAATCTGAGTGAGCCGATTGGATGAAGCAATGTGGACATTACTCAGCTTTTTGCCTGTAAACAAAGTTGCGTTATCGCCGACGTCCCCTTAAACATTAACGGTAAACAACATTGCTGTCAGAAAACTTAAGTCTCGCCATCAGTGGGAGCAGCTGACTCAGCGGCATGAAGCTCTTACCAATAGCCATGAAAATTTCATTGACGTTCATGGCGGTCTTGGCTGACGTCTCCATGAAGAGTAGACTGTTGTCATCGGCGTACGTTTGTGCCTCCTAGGGAGAGGATAGCGTAAAACATTTACAGCACTGACAAGTCTAAATATCGTTGTATTAAAGTTTAAATACGATAAGGCTGTGGATGTCTGAACCAGTGCTGCTGTGATTGATTTTTATGTCGGTGCGTCGTCGTACCTGAAGGTCTATAGCTCTCTTGTTCGCGATGTCCGCCTTGTTTCCAGCCAACGCGATCACGATGTTGGGACTAGCTTGTCTCTGCAGCTCCTTCACCCAGTTCTTCGCTCGTGCAAAAGTATCCTAACGGAGCGACAACACTTTATTAATATCGCTCTCACCCGGCGTATTCACAGGGACGACTATATTTAACCCAGGCGGGTCATAGCGGAACACTTCTGTGTGACGTCGAAACACCCACAAGTCTGAACGCCGACGGGTCTAAATTTAGACTTAAACTACCAACAATTGAGAGTGTACAATACACCTCTGTAAGATATAACATTTAACATTTAACAAAGCTACAACCCATCGGAGTTCATCCCCCCCCCCCATAGGTGAAACCTACCGTGTTGGTGATGTCATAGACCACGATGGCCGCCTGAGCGCCTCGGTAGTACATCGGAGCCAGGCTGTGGTAGCGCTCCTGACCGGCCGTGTCCCAGATCTCAAACTTCACGGTGGTGTCGTCCAGACAGACGGTCTGAGTGAGGAAGGCCGCTGAGGAAAAGGAAGTGACAAAAAGGTCAGAGGAAATGTTTTTAGCGTCTTAGGACCAGGTATGGTTCCGTCCTCCTGAAAGATCCAATGCTTTATCTGGTTCTGACCAAAATGTGTGTGTGTCATCAAGTACCACAAACTGTCATCGGCTGTCCAGTCAATATATATTTAGCCAAACAGCTGCTTATGTTATCATTTGAGAACTTTTCTATGGTATCTATGGTCTCCTACCTCCAATGGTACTCTCCTGGAATTCATGGAACTGGCCTTTGACAAAGCGCAGCACTAAGCTGGACTTGCCCACTGCCGACTCCCCCAGCAGCACCAGTTTGAATTGGCAGATTTTGTTTGCCGCCGTGGCTCCATTTGGCCTGGTCGATCCGCCGCCGCGCCCAGCCATTGACAAGAGACGGAGGGTTGTTTGTGGAACGAGATTGGGCTGAAACTGCAGGTCAGCGAGGGTGAAGACGGATCTGGAGTCAGGAGACGCGAAGGACAGAAGCCAAAAGACTCCCAGCGGGGAAGAACCGAACCGGATGGGGAAGGAGTGGAGCGAGCCCGTCTACCTGGAAAAACAAAAACATGGATCAAACTATGAAACCGCCCCCCCAATACAATAATACTTCTGTGTTAATTAGTTTGAAGAACAGTTTATCAAAGAGAAGCTCTTTTGTCATTTTAGAACAAATAAAGAACAGTTGAACAGAAAATGAATTGCCGACTACTTCATCATTCCAGATGTTTCTTAAGAAATGCAAAACATTAGGCCAGACCACAGGAAGGTCCATCTGGAAATAGGTTAACTGTACATTTGGGGGGTTTTGCAATGATGTCTGAAGGTGTCACTTGGAAAATCAAAGAATAAACCGTTGGTTGCTGCCACATACATTTTAATTTTCATTATATAAACTTAAACATGTCACTTGTCAGGACGGTGTCACCTGTCACCTCGACACACAGAGCTTTTAGTACATTGTCTCGTAATAACATAGAATTCGTATTGTGATACGCAAAGTCTAGATAATACGTCTGTATTTGAATTCAAAACACAACATTAACAATCTCCAAACGAGCTGATCAACCCGCTGGTGTAAACTTTGACCGAGTAACCAGATTAAAAACAAACTGTGAGTTAGCTGCGAGGCTAAAGCTCGTAGCGATAAGGCGAGTTAGCAATGCTAACCTAAGCTAACGAGCAGGAATACTAAACAGGAAACGAACAACACGGTGGCGTTCTTACCAACAACGGAAAACTAAATCCACGTCGCCCCGTGGACAGCGAGTAATAACCGTGTTGCTCCACGTTAACAACGTTTTCCGCTAAGAACTAAAACACTTTCAGGTTCAGTAAAAAAAAAAATACGCTTCCGCCTTGTGTAACCAAAACACTTCCTGGTTTCGTCCGTCATGTGATACAATTTGACAACCAATCAAATGGCCGGATAGTGGGCCTCGCGAGCAGAGCCACAAGAAGCCAACTCACTGTTAAAAAAACAACGTCAACGGCGTTGTTATACTTACTTTTTTGTTGTATATATATTTAATATATATATGTATATATATATTTAATATGTATATATAAATATATATATATATATATTTAATATGTATTTGTAATATGTATATATATATATATATATATTAAATATATATACATATATATTTTGTATATATATTAATATATATATATATATATTTAATATATATTAAATATATATGTATATATATATATATATATATATATATATATATAATTCTGGCATGGGCCATCCTGCACAATGTGTACTTTAAGTATATATTTTGATTTAACAGAATATTTCTATACTGTGGTATTGTCACGTTTATGTTGAGTACTTCTTCCACCAAATTGAACATTTTGAGAAGGATTAACGTTCCTGATTGACGTTTAAATTGACGTTCTGTCCGGTCCTCTGCCCGGCGGTCACGTAGACATTGGGCAGCTTTCAGGAGCCGTGACCCCACTAACCTCATCTATCCTACTCTCTCAGCTCGGGGCGAGCAAATGGTGGCGGGGGGGCTCTGGAACTGCCAGTCGGCAGTGCCGAAAGCTGAGTTCATCTCGGGTTACGCTTCCTTGCTCTCCCTTAACTTTCTTGCTCTAACTGAGACCTGGATCACACCAGAAAACACCACCACACCCGCAGCTCTGTCAGATGTGTTTCTTTCTCTCACACTCCCAGAGCTGGGAGGCGGGGTGGTGGTACTGGCCTGCTAATTTCCCCAAAATGGAAATACTCTCTTGTCTCTGTTCCTCAGTTCTCCCCGTCCTCTTTCGAATTTCATGCTGTTACTGTCACTCATCCAGTCAAGCTCACCATTGCTGTTGTGTATCGCCCACCAGGGCCTCTTGGTGAGTTCCTGGAGGAGCTCGACACATTAGTCTCGCACTTCCATGACGACGGCTCGGCACTCATCCTGCTCGGCGACTTCAACATCCAGACCGATAAGCTTGAACCTCTTCTTTCATTCCTCTCCTCCTTTGACCTTTACCACTCTTCTTCTCCTCCTACCCACAAGGCCGGGAACAAGCTGGATCTTATCTTCACTAGGCACTGTTCTACTGCTAACCTCTCTGTCACTCCCCTCCAGCTCTCTGACCACTATTTCATGTCCTACTCCCTCTCCCTATCCTCTGCTCCATCACTTCCTCCACCTACCCACATGGTTTCTACCCGGAGTCATCTCCGCTCCCTCTCCCCTGCTGATCTTTCCTCTTCTGTCACCTCTGCTCTCCCAGACCCTGAATCCTTCTCTCTCCTATCCCCTGATACTGCTACTGATCTTCTCCTCTCCACCCTAACTTCTTCTTTGGACAAACTCTGTCCCTTCACCTCCAGGCCAGCACGCCCAACTCCACCTGCCCCGTGGCTGTCGGACTCAGTGCGTACTGATAGACGGAGCCTAAGAGAGGCTGAGCGTAAATGGAGAAAAGGCAAACTCCCGGAGGACCTTCTTAACTTCCAAGTTCTTCTTTCCACTTTTTCCTCCTCTCTATCTACTGCTAAAGCTGCGTTCTTCCGCTCTAAAATCCTAACCTCTGCTTCCAATCCTAAAAAACTCTTTGAAACTTTCACTTCACTCCTCCAACCCCCACCCCCCTCTCCTACTTCCTCCCTTCTCCCTGATGATTTCGCCAACTTCTTTGACAAGAAGGTAAACGATATCAGATCCTCCTTCTCTCAGCCCCTCTCTCCCTGTCCAATCCTGCCCCCACAGCTCTCCCTCCCATCTCCACGCCCCATCTTACCCTTTCTGGCTCCTCTCTCCCCTAACGAGGTCCTCAACCTTGTTACATCCAACCGCCCCACCACGTGCTCCCTTGACCCGATCCCTTCCCCTCTTCTTCAGTCTATTGCGACTGAACTCCTTCCTTTCCTCACCCACCTCATCAACACATCTCTTGTTTCAGGATGCTTTCCCACGGCCTTCAAGACCGCCAGAGTCACCCCCCTTCTGAAGAAACCATCACTTGACCCCTCTGATGTCAAGAACTTCAGACCGGTTTCTCTTCTACCCTTTCTATCCAAAACACTCAAACGTGCTGTCTTTAACCAACTGTCTTCCTATCTCCACCAAAACAACCTTTTGGACCCCCACCAGTCCGGGTTCAAAGTGGGTCACTCGACAGAGACGGCCCTCCTTGCGGTGACAGAGTCGCTTCACGCCGCGAGAGCTAACTCTCTCTCCTCTGTCCTGATTCTCCTGGGCTTGTCTGCGGCGTTTGACACTGTGAACCATCAAATCCTCCTCTCATCCCTCGAGCGGATGGGCGTCTCAGGCTCTGCACTCTCCCTGTTTGCATCCTACCTGACGGGTCGATCCTACCAGGTGACCTGGAGGGGGGCCGTGTCGGAACCACGCATGCTGACTACGGGGGTTCCGCAAGGTCAGTCCTGGGCCCCCTTCTCTTCTCGCTCTACACAACATCTCTGGGTTCTGTTATTCGCTCGCATGACTTCTCCTACCATTGTTATGCCGATGACACCCAGCTGGTCTTGTCATTTCCCCCCGGTGACACCCAAGTGGAGACGCGCATCGCTGCGTGTTTGGCTGACATCTCGAAGTGGATGACGACACACCACCTCAAGCTCAACCTAGACAAAACCGAGCTACTGTTCCTCCCGGGGAAGGGTTGCCCGCACCGGGACCTGTCCATCACCATTGATGATACCGTGGTGACGCCAACTCGGACTGCGAGGAACCTGGGTGTGACCCTGGATGACCAACTGTCATTCTCGGCAAACATTTCATCCGTTACACGCTCCTGCAGATTCCTGCTCTACAACATCAGGAGGATTTGTCCCTTCCTGACTGACGAGACGGTTCAGGTTCTCATCCAGGCTCTTGTCATCTCCCGCCTGTACTACTGCAACTCTCTACTCGCCGGAGCCCCGGCGTCGGCCATCAGACCTCTGGAGCTTGTCCAGAAAGCCGCAGCTCGTCTGGTGTTCAATCGCCCCAAGTTCTCCCACACAACTTCCTTTCTCCGTTCTCTACACTGGCTACCTGTAAGAGCTCATCCAGTCTAAGACTCTGGTGCTAGAATACAGGGCAGTGAAAGGAACAGCTCCTTCCTATCTCCAGGCCACGGTCAAGCCCTACACCCCCGCCCGACCACTTCGCTCTGCTGCCTCGGGGCGATCGGTAATGTAATGTTAAATGCAGGAACATGTTTTTTTTGCCCACCATAAAATTAAACATTAGAAACTGTTTTAAAAAGGACAAAAGTTACAACTGATGATCTTGATCTTTATTATGACAATGTGCAAAAATACAAAACACACATGTTGCTTGATTCATCTCCATTCATCAGTTGCAAAGATCAGTGCTGCAGCAGCGGCCAGATGCTACACTTGAAGCAATCAGCTGCCTGCAGGCATTTTTGTTGTAGCAACTCCTGAAATAGCTGACATCTGTGAGAACATGGAAATAAAGACAGGATGGATTATGAGAAAACTACTGCAGGTATGTAATGAGTGACTCTGAACTGATCCACATCATGACTTCTGGTCCTCTGAGCTCTTCAGCTGAGCAGCACACTGAGGGAGCAGTCTGTACTTACGGGGTCCAGCTTGAAGGGTGACGCTGGCACAGACCGAATTAGATCCGTAACAGGTCTCAACAGGCGCTGAACATCTCTTCGAGGTGCCTCCACAGTTACACCTCAAGGCTTCACCTGGAAGTAGAAAAGACACAATAATGTTCCACCATTGAATACAAACTAGAGCTACATTTTCCAAACCACAAAGGATTGTCCTTAACCTCTGAAACTCACTGGATGCTTCATATTAGTTTACAGTAATCAGCTGTAGGTTCTTGAGGCTGGTTTTGAGGAGGACATGGTTCTTGTAGTGAAATCCTCTGCAGGTTTGTTGTGTTTGCTGTACATTAACTCACCCTGGCTGAGAACCACCAAGACCAGAAGAGCAAGAATCACAGTCTTCATGTTTCCACCTGTCTGTGCAGTGAACAGCGATCTCTGCATGAATAAAGCAAGATGGAAAAGTGACACGTTTAGCTGGGAGCACTTTCCTCACACACACACATGAAAACACTTGAAGAAACCTCACCTTGTTAGTCGTCCTGCTGGAGTGCTGATAACTCAGACGTGTGCTGCCAGGCTGCTAGCTCCCCTTTTTATTTGGACTTGTTGAGCAATTGTGGGAAATCCAGTGTACCATTAACTGTGAATGTGTTATTTGTTTCACTCACAAACAGAGTGACTTATCGAGGCCAGACTGTGACGCTGCAAAGCCCACTATGACGACACTCAGGAGAACACACAGATCATTTAGACTGTCACGTCGTACAGCTGACTCCATGTTGATGTTAGCTTTATGAATATTCCTGCATGAGAACACCTGTGAGGCACAAGCTGCAGCTACACATCAGTTCACAACAAGTGACATGTGGCACATGTGGAGGTCGTGTGTGATGTCATCATTTTATTATGAAAACACAAAACAGAAAGAAACAAAGTCTGATTACTGGATTCATTCCAGGAGGGGCGACTAAAAGATACTGAACATTTCCAGTCAGTGGACTTTGTGTTCAGGACATGTCAGCTGGTGTTAGCCAATCTGATGAAATATAACTGGCAACTGGTTTGTCAACATTGACATTGAGCCAGTGGACATGAAGCAAACTGGAACCCTGAATGAAATGTGTGTGTTTTTCGCTGTGATCAGAAATGCTGATGTTACTGCTGCAGTTCCATCTCAACAAGCATGAAACACAATGAAACTGTTCATTCACTTCTATAACCGGGTTGAGAGTCGAGACGGATCAACTCGGATAAAAGAAAATAGATAAACCAAAAGTGTTCACAAAAGACTCGCTGGATTCTCAGCCACTAATGAGAAAAACAACAGCTGCAAATCCTCTCTCTCTCTCTGTTATATAAATATATATATTTAAATATATATATATATTTATATATATTTTTAAAGCCGACTGGTTCTTACCAGAGATGTTTTTCAACTGTTCGACATTCTTCGTCTGTCTAGTAAATGGATGACTGGATTTGTTCGTACATCCCAGTGGAAGTAAATTCATTTTAATTAAAATAATTCATACATTTTAGATTTGGCAGCAACTCTTAAATATCTTTATGTCACAAATAAGAGGAACAACTAAATAGTTGTTCACGGGACACGTGACTTTCACTCGTTCTGACGTGTTTCTTCATCAGTGAAGGACACTTCATCATGTTTCTGCTCACTTTATTTCATCAGCTGAGGAGGAATCATTGAAAAAGAACAAAGTTCCTGAATGTTTTTTTTTCCTACATTCATAGTTAGTAAATTAATGACAGGACTTCATATGTCATGGGACCCTCTTTTCATCTGAATATGTATTTATTTAAGTTTATTTCTCCACAGCTACATTGTGTTTATGTAACTATAGATCTGTAAGAAACACATGATTTATGGTGCGGAAAACAATAACAAATGTCTTTAAAATTAAGGATCTTTAAGAAAGCATAAAACTGGAGACATTCAATGGAATTTTATTGAAATCATAAACGATGTGCGGCGTACTGCTTAGTGGAGATTGGATATTAGATATTCATAGTCTAAGAACTCACAAATAAAAAATGCTGAAGTAAGAAAAACGTTCAATTTAAAACGATAAAGAGTCTCTACTCTCGTCCCTCTGTGAGTCCCTCTGTGAGTCCCTCTGTGAGTCCCTCTGTGAGTCCCTCTGTGAGTCCCTCCTGGTCCTTCACATGTTACAAACACAGCATCTGTGGACCACAAGCAGCAGGTTGTCACGTAGAATGCTTACACGTTATTTTGGAAACCTTTTCCTTAGGAAAAAGAATAAACAAGTTTACCATGAAAGGAGGTAACGGGTAATCATCAACTGCAAATTGCTCTAAGGGACGTTGGACAAAAAAATAGATACAGTATACACTGGAACTGCTTTATTTAAAGACACACTTCAGTAAATCCAAGATAATGCACAGATGACATGCTTTTTTGCATAGAAATGGTGTAAATTGTGTGGAGTTTGAGAAATATGAGCGCCCAGGAATGAAGTTATTAAATACAGCACGCATTAACATTCTCCAGCAGGGTCTCTTTAACACTGGAAGTAGTTGCATGTCTAGAACTTTTTGTTCCCCGGTTGTAGTGAAGTCAGTGAGTCTACCCCTGCAACAGTTTAATCTGTGAGGTCCAGACACCACGACTGCTCTGTGCTCTGAGTCTGAACACCAATGCTGGACCTTCGCGATGACACGCTTTCGCTATCCCTGCTCTCCATGGAGCCCCTGTTCCCCAGTAGGCACTCCAGACTGGTGTGTTCCGCGGCAGACGGGTCGCCCAGCGGAAGGTCAGGCTCGAGAGCGTCCGATCGCCGCGAGGCTGAATCCGGGGAGGATCCGAGAGGTTGGCCTGGCAACGCGGGTGGAGATGCAGACGCAGGGTGGACCGAGGGGTGCGAGTCCTCCGTCTGGAAGAGGGAGGTGTCCTGGATCACGTTGTGGGATGTCGGGGCGGATATCAGGACGCAAATGTCCTCATGTGAGGCGTGTGATAAGTTAAGATGGGACTCGGAGGGCGGGGAGAGACGGGGGTACGGACTGGGCGACGAGTCCAGCAGGCTGTGTGTGGACGTACCTGTAGGGGCGCCGGACAAAAGGCAAGAGTATTCATCGCCGTCACTGGGAGGCTGCAGGCACAAAGTAGGCTGGGACTGGCTGATGGTGGCCGGGCTAGCACCAAGAAGTCTGTTGTCAGAGTCTTCGTACCCAGCATGAGGTGCGAGGTCTGGACTTCCACCCCGAGACGGGCTCGTCCACAGGTGTGTCGCCGTGCTCTCAGAACCGCGACACGGGCCTGACCTGGAGTTCACAGAGAGGGGCGGACAGGAGTTGGCAGGTGGACTAGAGGGTCGAGGCCAGTGCTGGCTCTCTGTTTGGGTTCCAGCAGCTCCGCTGTAGTTCCAGTGTCCAGCGGGCGCAACTCCTCGCTGGCTGCGGCCTTCCTGGCTCCCAGGATCGTTGTTGGGGCGGAAGGTCGAAGCCGAGTTGAAGGAAACGCCGCTGTTGGGGACCGTGGACGGGTTAGGCACCATTTGGATGCCATACGGGTACGAAGGAAGGGAGGCTTTGTAGTGCTGCACAGATATGTGGGCCTGAAGGAGGTGCATCATGTGGTGCAGGTCCTTGGTGAGTTCAGATACCTCCTGGTTTAATGTGCCCATCTGCGTAGACAGTGCACACAGTTTAGTTGCGACGTTAACAGAATTTGTAGCATATTCTATCCGACCTTGCGTATTCTATTATTACACCGGTACAGTACTGCTACAAAGTACACATCAAACAACACAGTTTTGCCCAATTAAGTCCCCAGCACAGAGTGACACATGAATCAGTTTCTATCTTTGAGGTTCAATATTGGATTCCTGTCCAGATCTAATGTTCTGATGACCTCCCTAAAGATGGCTAAACCATTCTGATCCCCTCTTTGACTGAAAGACATGACTTCTCAGGCAGCAGTGACATCCAGATGGACACAGACTGAGTCAACAAGGGAGGAAAGTAGACAGAGAACTTGGAACAGGGGGGTCAGAGAAGGGCCACGAGGAGATTGAGGTTGTTATCCAAACATTTGTTTTTAGTTCAGATTGTCGAGTCAGCGCTCCGCACTGCAGAAGCACCCTGCTGATTAATGAATATAGACTCCAGAAAGCAGCATCTGGATCCTCTCGCTGCACCTTTACATTAAAATGAAAAGTGCAGGGGCCGACCGATACACAAGGCAGGCATTAAGCCGACTTCTGCTTACTTTCTAGCTTCATTTCTGGACAGGAACTCGGGTCATAATGTCAGAACAGCACAGAGGTTGTATTCCAATCAATGTTAATTTAGGTTAAGAGGTTGTACACCGTACCTTCTGGTTGAGTTGACCGATGCTCTGTCTGACCTCCTCTGTCTCAAGCAGCAGAGTGGCGTTGACCTGTGTGGAGTCTGCAGATAAGAGGAGGAGACAAACTATAAGTAGCTGACTCAGTAGAACACAAGTGGACGTCTTTATCATTATTAAAATGAAAAGCTTCTCTCCAGAGGATGACAAATTACAGACACAGTATGTGCATGTATTACATGTATACAGCAGTGGTGTTATGGATTATGTTAGGATCTAAAAGAGGGAAGCTTGTGAAGACTTAAAACACGACTAATAGGACAGCAGACAGACCACAGCAGCAAGTATGTGGAATCAGACATAATGCAGGCGGTCCACCGGGAGGCGCTGTGTGACAGCCAGAACAACTCAACCCAAACCAGGAGGTTGATCCTCATAGCCATAGTCCTGCACCACAGCTTTCACAAACACTTCCAGTGATTAGGAAGCTGCGCTGTACATAGATTGCTACAGTGTAACGTCGTGCGTCTCTCAAGTGAATTAGTTGGACTTCAACTGAACTGAATGTGATATTTTGATAGCGATCGTCAGCGTGAGCTCGGGTTAGACGATCTGTGTACACCGCTTTGACCCGTCGTCATTTAACGTGTCCTCTGACTCTGTGGACAACCCGGCTGTCATTTCATTCCTCCGCGCTCTCGCATGTCCCCCAGGAGGAGTCAGGGCAACATCGAACCCTCGGGTTTTACCTCCAGCCATCTGGCGCCCAGGTGACCCTCGCAGCTGGGAGGTGAGTTTGACTCACCTTGGGCGCTGGCGCCGGGCCTGCCGCGCTCCACGTTGAAGTGGAACACGTGTCCGTTGTCTTCGATGCCGTCTACAACCCTGGCAGGGAGAGGGGGGGGGGGGAGAGAGAGAAGGGAAGCCGGGAGTTAATGTAACAGTAGAGCTTTTTCAATTATCATCAGAGCCCCGCAGGCGACTGAGGAATGTGGCATGAGAGCTGCTGCTGGCAGAGGCACATGTGGGCTCGAACATGAGGAGGAGAGCCCCGGTCTGGTATGTTCAGACACCTGAGCTCTCTGAACCAGCACTTACCCATATCTAGGACTTACCGGATGACCTGGGGATACATTATGAATACAGATGGTTGGGGGCAGGAGGATAAGGTGCTCTGGTAATGAAATGCAGTGACATCTGTTGAAATATGCAATGCAAATGCATTAAGTGGACGATGCCGGTTCCTGTCGGCATGACTTTAGGTGTCTGTTACAGCGAACACCTTACTTTGATCATCTGAGATGCTCCATGTTGAGCATATATGTCGAGCATATATATATATATATATATATATATATATATATATGTGTGTTAATGAGGTAAACTACTGCAAAATAGTTTTAAAAAGGGAATAAAAAGGGAAATTATTAGAAATATAATATAATGAATAAATTCAATATAATGAAATTCCATTTAGCACCACCACCATGAACTGTTTTATCAAAATTAACCAAAATACAAACAGTGTGGAGTCAAAATAAACTGATTAAGTTTGTGTTTTCTACTTGACTAAATGTGATAACAGCTTTCAGGCTACCTGGGACTCAGATCTGGGGGTCCAAAGCAGGTGACGGTCGGGATAAGCAGCTTTGAAGGCTTCTTCTCGGCCCCCGACTCCCCTCGGGCCGTCGTGACTCTCGGGGAGCCGTGCTCCTTTCTCGACGGCGGCTGAGGGGACGAGCTCTGCCCGTGGATCCCCCGGCTGAGGTTCGGCGAACGGCAGCGCCGCAGGGCGTTGAATTGCCGCAACTCGTCCCCCAGGAGGTTCCCCAGCGAGGTGCGCCGGACGGGGCTGCTGAAGTTGGGGAGCAGGAGGTTGCGACGGGAGCGGGTGGCCGGAGAGAGGCGGAAGGAGTCGTCGGCGTCGTCCCCCTTAGTCTCCACGATGGAGGGGAGCCTGGCCTCCTGCCGAACAGCAAATACAACATGCATCGTTAATAACGGCACACTATTAATGTGAGCTCTCTCTACAAAGGAATGCACAGATCCTAAAACTGCATGGTCTGTTGTTGTGTTTGAGGAAATACTGAAAGGTACTGGAATCACGTTTGACCAATTTAAAATGCCACTCACAATACACACATCATTTCATGAGTAATCCGGCACATAATGAGCTTTTTAATCATGAAAGCTGCTGATAAAGAGCCATTATTTAGATTTGAATGAGATACAGCTGATGATATTTTAATCACATTATCCTAATCCTGCTCTAGTCACGGCTAACTGTGTGCTTGGCAGTAAAAACCATTGGTTTCACATAAAATGAGCAATGTAAACAGTGTTTTAATATTAGGATAATAAGGTGGGGCGATAAGCGTCGTGAGAAAAAAGGTAGCTCATAAGGTTTCCTATTAGGAGAGCTACTGACCCAGTTAGCGAGCTAAAGCTCCAGGGACTCTAGTGCCCTGTCTGCTCCAAATGAGTCTCAACCTGCAGGGGAAGTCCTTCCACAGACCCTCCCACAAGCAATACAGTACCGTGAGACCCCCCAAAACAACCTGAGGGGGTTCACCAGACATGCCGGTTAAACGTTGGTTTGATATGCATCCATATGCACCTTTGACAATTAAAAAAACAAAACAGGCTTTCTGAAGAAGAACAGTTCATTTGAACTCACGTGGGGAAGCCTGGGTGACCTTGCAAACCTGCTGAGGCCCTGCAGTAACACAAAGAAAGCAACAGGGATTACAAAAGACAGCCCACAGGCAAACCTTCAGACATCTAACTCAACCCTGGTAGCGACACATTACGAAATTAAATGTGCCCCGTGGCGTTTTCTCATAGGAAAAAGAAAGTTTAAGTTATGTTTGAATTCCATGTTGCTGCTACGGTACATTGGTAATTCTTGGAGCCATAGATGAGAGTCGGGCCACTGATGAAAACCAGCGCCAGTAGTCCATCCAAGGGATGTGGCCGACTGCTGAAACAAAGGTACTACTTCTACCACCACACCCATACACCCCATGTATCAGTGGTTACTGCTACAAATATCAACAACTTAGACGTTGTTTTTTTTCTTTAAATCATCAGAATTGTGCAAAATTTAGAAAATGTTTAGTCAGAAGGCTAAAAGAAAGTAGCTCCAGAGTACTTAAAAACATAGGAATAGACACCAAGATCATTCAAATCGGGGAAATACAAACAGTTTTATGAAGAAAACTAATTTCGGGAGGCCCAATTTGGCGGCCATCTTGAAAAATAGCCGCCATCTTGGATTTTTGAATGGCCAATCGGGAACAACTCCACCAAATGTCATGCTTGTATCATAATTTGCACGATTATTCTACTATCTGCCCCACTATTCCTCATAAAGCTGATTTTTTTTAAGCATTTCAAATCCAGCTTTGGCGCATTGCAGCATATCTTGACGCGTTACCACCTGTTGATCAGTGGAACATAGTGCGACACCGTGGGCAGCTCCTAGTGCAAGTAGAGGTCAAGAACTCCACAGGGAATGCTGCATTAATTTTGATGATGTCTTTGCATTTACTGTGTGAAATTCTAATTCGTAATCTACTGTTTTATCCACTTCAACCCTTTTTGGAACCATCTAAATGAGGTGATGAAGCCTTTTGCTGCGCTCGTCTGCGGAGGGATTCCGGTGAAAGACTGTCTTACACCGTTGCAAGCAATTTAGCACAATCACCAGCTGGATGGCAAAATGAAACCGTGGTAGTGTGAAGTCTTCCCTCATGTGTGGGAAAAAAAACAAAAAAAAACGTGCTTCTGACAACGTGGCTTAATGTGACAACGCGAGCCACGGTCTACCGCTCCACCGGCACAGAGCAAAGCAACGCTCTTTGATGCAGGGCGGCAATTCGCTGAGGAAACGCATTCAATTTAATCCTCCATTGAAGCAACAGTGCGGAGTTTAAAAATCATCTCCAGCAAAAGCAAAAACAGAACTCAAGTTGTGAGACTTTGCATCTCTTCGGACGGTGAAAATCAAACCCTGAGGCAGCGCGGAGTGATTCATCAGCCGCCAGGATTATTAGTGCCAGATGACATTAATTGAACATCAATAGCAGTTAATGGGGCGAGGACGCCGCAAGTGTCCCACATATCAAAACTGGTTTGCGGGGAACTTAATTTAGGGATGTCCTGTCACTCACGAGAGGGTGTGTTCAGAACAGACCTACTTACAGAACGGCACGCTCGTGCATCCCTATATAACTCCTGACCGGCCAGCTTGCTCCTCACACTCCACGACTGCTTAACCCTCCCTGTGGCGACGTGCTCGTTAAAGTGGGACTCGCCGCTGCCGGTTCCCCGGTGGTGTAACGACCTTCCCACTCTGAACAGTCGTCCCGTGTCTCTCTGAATCCACCTCCCTGAAGAAACGAGCCGCGCTCCTCGGTCTTCAGTCGTTCCACGTCGTTCAACCTGACCGTAAAAACCTGCAACAACCGTTATTTGTGTCTACTTGTGCAAAACAAACACAAGCTGTGAGCTACGCTATCAAGACATCATCATATCAGGGGGATGATTCTCTATATAGCTTCTATGAGCGACCCGTTTCAGATTTTCATTTCATACATTGTTATAATAAAATAATACCACTTTAGCATAAAAACCTTTTTTGTCTGTTTGCAGTCTGCAGTAAAAAAAAAAAAAAAAAGGGCCGTAAAACGTTCATACTCCACCAAAACCTATTGAAAATAATTTAATCAGTAAAAGCAATTCAATTTTAGAGTTGACAAAATCATTTTCCATCTGGTAGTCTGGGGGTTTTTCCTTTATTTGACAAGATAAAGAAGTCCCTCATGGATACCTTGTACTGTAGTAGGCATTCCTACAATCTGGTTCTTTGGCAGTATTTCACTATGACTGATTGCTGTACAGTCAGCAGTTCTCCAGTATCTCTCCAGTGTAATGTGGACCTCCAATCACACAGCAACCCACCCACCGTGAGGATGTGGATGAGACCAGTCCTACTGTATGTGTGTGTGTGTGTGTGTGTGTGTGTGTGTGTCAGGAGTTATGGAACTCGACCAGGTAGCTGAGCGCTAGAGTCAGAGCTTGTGACGCCACAGAGACGCCTGCTTGAGTCATAATTGGAGACGGTAAGAACTCTTTAAAAACGTGTATATGTTCATGGCCTCTATACGTTCTCTGCTCTGGGATAACGTTTCTCCAATAACGAGCTTCTCTGTAGTGTATAATTGGATTCTGTCAGGTGCCAAAATGATGTCTATGATGTCTGTTTATGGGATGAAACCTCTCAAAAATAACAATTCTCTTTTTGAAGCCGTCATCAAGACAGTTTCACTCATTGGCATCCATTAATGAACATGGCCAGCACAGATGTCCTGTTCTTCATATTCCAAACCAAATGATTAAAAACGTTTTTTTAAATGAATGAACTAATGAGCAAGAAAACAACGGGAGAGGCCTGTGGGAGCCGAGAGGAAACGCTCCAGATTGACGATATTGATGACTTTTGGATCGTCTTCGGGGAGCTCCGTCAGCTCCGTCAGTCACACATGAAAGACATCTCGGCATTCATTTGTTTTGATTGCAGCTCAGCAAAGAGTTCAGCAAAGCAGCCGTTGAACTTTGTCACACTGCTTCTGTAATTAATTAAACTATTTCTGGGTTTTCGAGATGCATCTTTTACGCAGATTATATAACAGACGCTGGTGCGTTTTTTCCAACGGATGGAGGGTGGTCTTAAAGAACCGCGAGGGGTAACGGGCAGCGCTGAGAGGAGGTCAGTGTCTGGCTGTAATGTCACCCGGCTTTGCTTTTGGGAACGGCGACAGGGAAGCGATACGGCTGCCTGACAGCGGCACCCATGCAGTGTAATTGGTGTGACAATCAAGCCACCGGCAGCCCTTTGGTCGTTGTGGTAGACCAAGTGTCAAAGGGGGGGGGCAGTGTGTGTGTGAGTGTGTGTGTGTGAGAGGGGGGGGAGCAATGAAACTAGATGTTGAATTTCTGAATTCTCTAGGCTTAAAAAAACGTTTTGAGAGTCATAAATTAGGGATTGAATATGAAAAAGACACGTTTGATGGATGTAGGGTTAGTACCTCGTCCTGGCTGCCCTCGCGCAGGTTGTAGGTGAGGTTGTTGTGGATGTCAGAGGTGAACACGGTGGCGTACTCGGGGTAGAGCTCCAGCACCTCCTTCAGACCGCGCACATTGATGTACTGCAGGTCACAGTAGGTCAGCGCCTTCACGTCGGCGTTGGTCTTGATCACCTGGTCGGCTCCAGGCAGGTCAGACCCAATCAGGTCCCCTTTTCCTGAAATCCAAAAACCGATAAATATTCTTGCTCCACGACGTCATCGCCTGGAACGTGATGCTAAAACAATACCAACCTAATATTGCCAGCACCATGCTGTCTTTCAGCACCTCCAGGGACCCGGAGCAGACGAAGTAGTTGGCGTGCAGCGCGTCGCCCTGACGGATCAGGTACTCCCCAGGGACGCAGAAGGAGGTTTTTATATGGAGGGAGAGCGAGCGGAGGCAGCCACGACTGGCCCCCTTAAAGACCGGCAGCTGGAGGATGTCCTTGTTCAGATGCATGGCGATGTCGGCCCGCAGCTCATCGGGGAAGTCGTGCAGGAGCTGGGGGGGGGGGGGGGGGGGGGATGTAATAAGAGGTGACGCTCATTGGCATTTAGGGAAACGGACTGTGTTGCCACCAGTTACCCTCTTTTGAATTTCAACAGGATGTCAATTTTTTTGTGTAAAGATCACGAAGAATTACAGCTGCAAAGGGTTGGTGAACGGATGACAACATGACCCAGACGTTTCTCGAGGGCAGAGGGCGGCTCGTACACAAAGTATTACATGACAACAACAATGAAAGGCGACTCCTACCTCGTTGGCATCTATGCCGTTGTTGACGGACCATGTGGTCTGGAAGTACTCCAGCATGCGCTGTTTGATCTGCTGGGGCAGCCGGTGGACACGGATGAAGTCCTTCAGGTCCGTCATGCGCGTGTGATAGAGAGAGCGCCGGGAGTACATGCGCTGAATGATGGCCGTCACGTTGCCGAAGACCAGGGCGTGCATCAGCGCTGCGTGAGGGACGGAAACACAAACACTGATCACTAATCATCGACACTTGTTCCTGGTTATCTGCTTATTAATCCACACAAGAAGCTTTTTGTATAACACAATCATTATCTCCTGGATTGTTGAACCAATAGTTGCCACCTCAGCTAAAATAATCTGTTTACTGGTATATGGAAGATGGCAAAAAATTTAAAAATTAAAAAATTGCCAGCCAAATGATCAGACCCACTTCCTGCTGAATCTCCAGCTCCGGCGTGCCAAGACGCCAGAGGGAGAATGCAGCCCTGGTGTCAGACATACCGCCGATGAGCATGGTGCAGATGGAGAATATCTTCTCGGCGTCGGTGTTGGCACACACGTTGCCGAAGCCCACGCTGGTCAGGCTGCTGAGGGTGAAGTAAAGGGCGGCGATGTAGGAGCTGCGCACCGTCGGGCCGCCCGCCGTGCTGTTGACGTAGGGCGTCTCGAGACGTTTGCCCAGCTCGTGAAGCCACCCTTGAATGGAGGAGGTAGAGCGTGAGCGACGTTCAAAGGGTGATGTTGTTATTATTATTATGTCTGAGCTCTGTGACAGGTGGTGGCGGCAGCGTGGTACTGCAGTACCTGGTCTCGTGGAGAGACAGAAGTGCATGTTTGGGGTGTGAGTGTGTATGTGTGTGTGTGTGTGTGTGTGTGTGTGTGTGTGTGTGTGTGTGTGTGTGTGTGTGACAGAGACTTTCAAGAGGCTGGCATGTCGTTGAGGGACAAGGGCAGAAATAGATCGGCTCCTCCAGGGATAAACAGGACCAAGTGTAATTAGCAGGTTGGACCTAACCTCCCTATAGACACAATATACCGCCACAGCTCTATCACACAATTAGAAACACAAACACACAGGCTGCACAGCGGACTGGGTCAAATGTTTCATTTTGATGCAGCCTACAGTATATAGTCAGCACCGTGCTTAAGCTATGGAACGAGCACTCGGAGTACGATGCATTGGATTCGTTTAATAAATGATGTTGCATGGTAAAGAATCAGTCGTATAACTGTCTCACTCTCGCTGGATGGAACCCCAAACCTGACCTTCATACCCTCTTTAGCGAGGCCTCAGGCAGACTCACCGATGTCCCAGGTCTCATTGGTCTCTATCTCTTTACGTCCGATCATGTACCAGATGCAGGCCATCCAGTGTGCCAGCAGGGCAAACACAGACATGAGCAGGGTCAGCACCATGGCGCTGTACTGGGAATAGCGATCCAGCTTCTGGAGCAGACGAAGGAGGCGCAGCAGGCGCACCGTTTTAAGCAGGTGGACGAGGGAGGTCTGAAAGAGGAGAAGCAAGTGTTGCTCAAAACAAGGCAGGCAGGCAGGCAGCAGCAACAGCTGCCTGGTGGAATGCAAGGTGGTGCATTTCAGAGGCTAAGCATTTCAGGGATTTATTCATTCATAAGTAATCCATTTTGCTGCATGTCAGCAGTCCCAGTGAAAGACGGCTGAACACATCGTTGTCCGGTTGCACTCACCACCGTGATGTTGAAGGCATACAGCAGGTCAAAGGGCAGCGCGGCCACCAGGTCCACGAAGAACCAGGTGGTGGCGTAATGAATGCAAATGGAGCGCGCCTCGTACACCACCTGCCCCGACTGGCTCACGTAGGTGGTGCGGAAGTTTAGGATGATGTCTGCAAACGGAAAAAGGTTGAAAGGTATCGTCACATTCATTAGGATGGACGGGGCCAGACGTTTACGTGCGTCCGACCGATGAAATGTATACAGTGAGGAAAGATCACAAGCTCGGTTTCGATCCCAGCGGTTCGCTTGTACGCGATACATACTTTAGACCACACCCACAATGTTTGTCATTCGCACTTTTGAAAGGTATAGAACGGGTGGAGTAGCAACTTAAGTCTTTGTTTGAATGCATCCGTATGAATCAGCATGTTTGTGAACGCAGATCATCGTCATCTCAGTGTCAGAATGTGGCGCACACAACGAGCAGACCTCTGGGTGTCTGTCATCCAAGCTGTCGATGTTTGCAGAGCTCTTGGCCCATCGCTCAATACAGATCTCAGTTAAGAGAAGCTAATCAGTGGACACCTCATGTCCAATACACCGCAATTCCCTGAATGCGCTTGTGTCTTCTCACCTATAATAAAGAGCATTTCCACCACAATGTCGCTGACGATGGTGGAGCGCGCGGCGGTGACGGTGTCGTCGTACGGCGTGAAGCTGACGTTGTAGGGCACGGTGACGGCCACGTAGAAGGTGGCCAGCAGGATGAGCCAGTCCCACAGCGCTTTAGAGATGCTGTAGTGGAGCAGGATGAAGCGCGACTTCTGCACCGCTGCCACCTTGTACTCCGGTATCGAAGGCTTGTCGATCATGCCCTGCAAGAGAAGAAGGAGTTCAAACATACACGGTCATGTGCATACATGTGCATACAGGATGCGCACGCTTCTTCAGTTTTTTAGCTTACATTGATAAATATACAAAACACCATCAGAGAAGCCGCACACATGAATAACTTGATAACCAGATGGTCGTGAGGTGGAGCGCTGCGGAAATAAAACGGTAATCAGATGGACATCGCGGCGCCAAGATTTTGCAGACGACAGACAATACAAATGTCAACACCCTCTCCTGTGATCCGACCCGGCGATGATTCGGTACGGTGTGCAACTCAAGTGAAACGGATACGGCGATGCTGCCGGTTATCTACTCAGGACAGCCTCCTCACAGACGGTGATAAAGCCTTTTAAGTGGGCCGTGCAGGTAATAACGCAAGATGACAGACACGGGACCGCGGTCAGTGAAGGGGAACGTTACCACCGACAACGATAATCTCATACACGACTCGGCCTTGGCTTGACTTCATCCCTCCAAAAACGCCATCTTTAAGTATCAGGCGGTGCGGTACGACGGCCATCTTCTGCTTTTATTTTCTTTCCACTCATTGCATTTTTTTTTTTATTGAGAAAATCCAATTGCAGAAAGCATGAATTGCTACTGCTGATGAGGAGGGGGAGGGGGGGGGGGATCCATTCGGCACATAATGAGAGTGCAGTTCTCCACGCACTTGGCGCTTAATAGCCTAAACCATTTAGGAGACGGGGAGGAGGAGCTGTTCCCGTTGACGGCAGTGAGAGGGACACAGACAGAACAACACTTCACACACAGGTGAGGAGTCATAAGAGCTC
The DNA here is from genome assembly GCF_023349555.1 of Cebidichthys violaceus. Lineage (NCBI taxonomy): Eukaryota > Metazoa > Chordata > Actinopteri > Perciformes > Stichaeidae > Cebidichthys > Cebidichthys violaceus. Next base: position 1,689,079 of record NW_027176650.1, read on the forward strand.
TGAAGCAGACTAGGAGGGAATAGACGGACAATTTGAAAGTAATTGGGAGACGATGGACAGCCTTTTAAAAGACGTCTGTGCGAAGACAGGAAAGGAAAGAATCATCCAATTGTTCCTTGTTCTTTCTGGTCAAAACATACGTGATTCATCACAATCTAGAAAGAGCACGCCGACCGACTGTGGAGCAATGTCGGCAAAAGCTGGACCGTTTTTGGTTTTTAATTTGCGCCACCTGACCTTTCGGCGCTCGAGGCAGTCGGCCGAGCGCGTCCCGATGATTAGAAAAGAAAAGCCCGGCACTTCGAGGACACGTGGGGCTGCATGTTTTCATAGCTGCAGCTGGTCTGTTCCGCTGTAGCTCGGAGCTTACTGTTCCAACTACGTCTCCCAGTGTGCTTTGGGCTTCGGCGCTGATAAAAAGCCCGTCCTCGATGGGGAAGAGGACACACGCATGGCTTACCAGAGGAGCAGAGGAACCCCAAAATACTACTTAGGCCTGACGGAAACACAACACAATAAAAACTGTAAATTACCACAAGCTCATTACATCACATGCAATACGATTTTTAGTTTCAAAGAATCTAGTTTTCCCCTTCAATGAATCGCGTTAAAGCCAGAGACTAAAGATAAACATTTGCCTTCTGAACGTGAGAAAAGAGAGTAATGTGTGAGAGCTCAGGCCACGGACACGAACTACGACCTCTGTGTGTCACAGTCAGACAAAGAAGCATTTGAACTTCAAAACACCTCCAGATTTAAAGCTCTTTGACACGTTTATTATGGTGAAAAGAGGCAGTGGTGGTTTCTCCTCTGGGGAAGCTGCTTAAAATCCGGTCTGAACTACTTGTCAGTGTGCCTGGTTACAGTGAACAATACACTCATGGGCTGACAGCATCAAAACTACATCTCAGTTTGCGTTTCAGGCGAAGAGAAACTCAAGCCGGACATGTTTCTGGGGAGGCAGCGTAGCGCGTGGTAGACCATTTAAAAAGCCACCGGCTCTCTTTCTATGGGTTACGGTTGCGCTCCGGTCTAAAGCTCCGTGGACGTGTCTGTGTCTTTTCCAGCATGGAGACAGCTTCCCCCTGTTTCTTCCTCGCCTGAAGCGCTAAATGGAGGTCTAGTTGGAGTCGCTGTCTGCGGTGTGGAGGCAGAGGAAGACATTGTTAGCTCACTGCTAGAGAGAGAGAGAGAGACAGACGGAAACAGAGCGAGAGATGAAGCTAAGAGACCGATGGAGGGGGAGACAGACGGAGAGGAATGAAAACAGAATGGGAGAAATATAGTCAGTCAGAGTGGGAGGATGGCAAGTAGTTTGACCCATTATTTAACTTAAAGTAGCAAAACCACAAAGTACAAATACTCCATTACAAGTTAAAGTCCTGAATTCAACATCGCAGTTGTATAATCGGTAAAAAAATACAAAATCAAAAGTAAAATGATTGATTATGCAGAAATATGACCGTTGTTAGGGTCATTATTACAGATGCATGTTGGGTCGTTTCATTTTTACAGTTTATTAACTCATAATGGATGTTAAATATACAATTCAGAACAGCATCTCCCTCTGGGTTGTAAGTCCTGGAGTTGAATACAAGAAGGCTGTACTCTTAATATTATATTAAAGTACATAAAAGTATTGGAGGTTCAGGTTGGAGTGGATGCAGGGTTACAATATTCCAGCAGCAGGAAAAGAAAGAGGAAGCGTGACAGATAACGCAAACGCAGAAGAAAATTGGGCGCCACAGAGTGACAGATAGACGAGGGAAAGACTGCTGGATACAGAGGGATGAAGACCAAAGAGAGATGAGGGTAGTGACAGATGGAGGGAGAGAGAGAGAGAGAGAGAGAGAGAGAGAGAGGAGAAAAGGGTCTAAAGCTAAGAACAGGGAGGAAGTGAGGGCACTGAACATGATGGGAGCGAGAGATAAAGATGCAGAAGCAGACTTAATGTTAACTCTCTCCATTTCCTACAGTGAATGCTCGATGATGGACTGGTCCCTGCTGGACGTGTCAGCTAATCATGAAACAACTTGTGAACACGAGTTCCTCATCGATTCTCACCGATATGTACGATGCAGCATGAACTGCACATGTATGAATGTAACAAATGAAGACGTATTGCCGAGGGTGATGTGGGAGGAAAGCACAAACAAGCAAACATGTTTAGTCTGTTTAACACCGGCGGCACGTCGAGGTTTTCTGAAGTCACTGATCACAAGACAGTCAAAGGAAAGACGAAACAATACCTCGCAGAAATAGATCTGATCTATATCCTAAAGCACAGGTTGCCTTCACCTGTGATCCGCTCACTGTTTACACAAAACTCACTGAAAAGTTGCTCAGACGTTGACACGGTTTGTTCAAACTACTGCTACTTTGAATTGTCTCTTACCTGCAATGTGATTTATATGTCAGAGAGCAGGCTGTGAACACATCACACACTGTTTGATGAATTTCATATTCCAACGATTTGTATATAAATCGACGCGTGAGACAGAAAGAGAGACGTGAGAGCGTCTTGGCGTGAAAAGTCTCGTGCTGAGAGTAAAATGTGAATGAAAAACATTGTGCATATGATTGTGAATGTTATGTCTGTCTCAAGGCATCATTTTCTGTCTGTTGTAAACGTGTGAATGTGTTTTTGGAACACGTGTGTGTGTGTGTGTGTGTGTGTGTGTGTGTGTGGTGTCTGTGAACAAGGCCATCTGTAAGTAGGTGGGATTGGAAGCAGGGCAGCAGGAGGTGCAGGTCTGGTTTCTGTGAGGGTTTTTATCATCGCCTTTACAGAGAAACTGCTATTTGGGTGTTTTTTTTCTGCTCATCATGTTTGGGTAAACCTTTAATTATTGGGTCTTCATGTTATAATGATATAAAACAGAGAAGCAGCAAATCCCCACACTTAGTATAAGATAAGACCATGTTTGACATCGTTTGATGAATTATTAATTATACAAATTTCGTCAGATTTCCATCAGATTTATATCCTGTGTTTGCAGGTTTGCATGCCATTACCAATACCATCACAATTTAAAGTGCTTTCAAGAGTTCCAGGCACCAACAAGGGTGAATGAATCTCTTTAAATATACAAACGTTAATAATAGCCGCTTGAATCACACATTCCAGCGTTTTAATTTACCCCTGAAACGTTCTGAATTGCTTCCGGCCCCCTGGGATGAAGCTCCGCGTTGTGACGGACAGGTTTGAGTACAGACCCAGTTGGTAACTGAGCCTCTGCAGGGAGGAAGCGGGATTATCTCAAAACGGTGCTCCGCTAGAAAAAAAAAAAAAAACCTGCTCCTGTTTGCTATCTGAGAGCAAAACAGGAGCTCATGAATACCATTCGGCTGGAGTGTAGCGCAACTTTATGATTCAAAGCCGACAAAAGGCCTTTGAATCCCGACTGTAGCTCGGGTCGATTTCACCACAACAACGTACCTTTTAAGGTACTTGAAAAACAGGCCCAAACTTTTTTCACCCAAATGTGGGGTCCACCCTTTCCAGTGGCCCTGTAAAAAATCAGGCAAGATAAAAAAAAAAATCTATATAATCATAATCTATTCAATATATCAAAATTCGAAAAAAAAATTCTCATGCTAGTTTTTTTGCCACTTTGTGTGTGACTGTAGCTCGGGTCTATTTCCCCACAACAACGTACCTTTTAAGGTACTTGACACACACACACACACACACACACACACACACACACACACACACACACACACACACACACACACTTAAAAGGCAAGCAATTGCACCGGCAACATGACACACTTATCTGAAATGAGCGCGCATAATGACCTACATTACAGGACTCCTACTGGCGAGGTGTTGGCATGTCTAGACAGTCCCGTCCCCCGTCCCCCGTCCCCTCCCAAAAAAGTGACGCATTAAGCTTCACCTTTGACCCGCAACACCTCACCGTCAGTGACAACCAGCGGCCACGGCTGCCGCAGTGACCTTTGCAATTTGTCCATTTAAAGCCAACCAAACAACAGCTTCCACGCAAATAAATTTAAAAATCATTCAGCGGACTTAAAGTACTAAACCCATGTGATGAATGTTCCAGAGATAAGCCGCCACGCTCTGGGAATCTGGGTCAAGACTTCCCTTATATTGTCTTCCTAAAAAAAAAACTCATTTTAAGATTAATAATTCAAGTTTCCAGATTGAGTAACTCCTGTTTATTTCATTATTTTACTCACGCCGCCCAGGTTGACTTCTCTTTTGCCCCCCCGCGAGAACTGGCTGGTCAGCTGGTACAGCATGGTGCGTCCGCGCTTCCTGGCCTCGACGAAGTGGGAGCTGCTCTTCCTCCTGCGCCTCTTGTCCTCTGAACCTGTGTGCACAGATTAGATGAATCAGAACACAAGGAAGACAACGAGCACCTGAGAAGACACAAGTAAGACACACAAACACAACCGAGAGCTGCTCCTAAATCAAGCTCCAAGTAAGCAAGAGTCTTTTGCATGCGGGGCTTGTAAACCTTACCCTCCTTCTTGCTGTTGTGGTGGCCCCTTCCATAGGTGTCAGAGATGTCCTTGAAGGAGAAGAGGAAGAGAACCATCTCGCCCTTCTCGTTCTTTATGGGCACGATGTCTAGCAAACACCAGAAGGCCACACCTAGAAAAAGTGAATGAAGGAAAGCCCTCAACAGACACGTCCGGAGTAAACGTGATGCATCTCATTAATGACGTCAGCTCCCTGTGTCCGAGCCGCTCGTACTTGTCAAGCACGCCATCGCCCCTTTCTAAAAATATATACCTCCAATTAGACGGGGGGGACCATGTTCTGGAGGATTGTGCACAAAGAGGAAAGTCAGAGGGTTGGTTCCTAACTAGTCGGCAGGGAAGCAGCGTCACAGATCTCTGCGACCTGTATGCTCATTAGCAACTCTGCAGAAACTGTGCACTGCCAAACAGATGTTTCTCTTCTATCACGATGTCCCCAGTGTGACTGTGTGTGTGTGTGTGTGTGTGTGTGTGTGTGTGTGCTATAGATAAGGACAGAGGAAGACAACAGTAGATGCTGGTGTTTTAGCACCAAGCTGTGGGTGTCGATACACAAACACGAGAAGCTATTTGTGTGTTTTGTGCCAGTGGTGGAATGTAACTCAGTACATTTACTATTAGTACTTTATTTTCACAGTATCTCAGAGGGGAAAAATGGTGCTTTGCACAATTATTTGACAGTTTTAGTTACTACACTAAACAAACCTATGAAGAGCTTATAAAATATGACATTTTGTTATAAATTAAGCTAAAACAATTCGTAGATTAATCCATGAGTTTGTGGACAGAACATGTAAAGGAGCGGTGTGTAGGATCCAGTGGCCTCTAGTGGTGAAGAGGACGTAAGCGGCTCATTCAGACCAAAACACCACGGTTCATCATACATGAATGAAAGCATAGTTATGAATATTATATAACATTTATAGCATTAATACAGTCCCCTGAATCCTACACACTGTTCCTCTAATTGGCAAAACATTTATTTTTGATAATCTTTTAAGTCATTTCATGGCTCCAGCTTCAGGATTTGCCGCTTTGTGTTTTCAATTATTTCAATAATTAGACTTTTTTTTTCAATCATTTTGGAATTTGAACTATTGGTTTGACAAAACAAGCATTGTGACACGCTCTGGGGTGTGTGTGTGTGTGTGTGTGTGTGTGTGTGTGTGTGTGTGTGTGTGTCTGATTTTATCCTGATTCTCCCTAATACTGTTACAAGTAATCAATATCTGCCATTAAAATTGAATTCATTCTCTTCGTTCTCTTTTCTTTTCCGTCGTTCTTTGTGTCTGAAAACAAAATCACGTTATTTTTGCGACGGCATATTACAGACGATCGTATTCCTTCCCTTCATTAGCTGCACTTTCACTGCCTTGCTGTTACTTACTTACATGTCCTGCACTACAGAGCAGGTTTGATGGTCTGTCAGCGTAATTAGCGGTTCGCACACTTTGAGGCTGCAGGTTTGGGAACGTAATCCCGCGTGCCGAAGACTTTGTCGGAAGGATTAGCTTGAAGTCAGAAGGAATGGATTGAAGCTCCACTAATAAACACACACACACACACACACACACACACACACACACACATAAACACTATGCACGGTGCCTTTGTCCCTCATTATCCACATTATACATACAAGAATGATCGGCTTTGGAAATATGTATCTGAGACCAGCTTGTTATTCCAGCACACAAGTTCACTCCCAGCACCTTTCTCTGCACTCGCATTGAACGGATCACCGAGAAGAACGGACCGCAGATTTGATACTTTCCTATTAATACCAACGAACACTTACTCTGCACAAAGAGAACGCACGGCAAAGCTGACCCGCCGTATTTAAAACTCGGGATCACCGTGGAGATTCATAAGTCAACCAAAATATTCAGCTCTCATCTAAAAATGAATGTGCTCTTAACAGATAACCGATTATCACAGCCTGATGAAACCAGAGCAGGATTCAGGAAACAGGTTTGTCGTTTCCCCAGTTAATAGAAACACAAGATGACAGGGCCGTTAACTGCCAGATAAGGTTTCTACGTCTAAATGACGAAGTTCTGCAGACACATTTAGGCTCTCCGCTCCGCCGCGCACCCACCATTCTTCTTGTAGAAGTGGACCTCGGCCTGGTACTCCTCTCGGCCCTCCAGAGCCTTCTCCATCTGATGGGCCACGTGCTCGCTGGTGTCGGCCCCGTACAGGAAGCGGCAGCTGCAGTTCTTCTGCATCACCTCGGTTCTCGTGAAGCCCGTCAGTTCGCAGAAGCCGTCGGAGCAGTAGACGATGGGGTAGCCGCGGTGGCCCTGGGCGTTGCCCAACAGGAAATTACTGTCTGTGAGGAGGAAGTGGAAGAAAGGTGTTAGGAGGAAATGGAGCGTCGGAATAGCATCGTGTTTCAGTCTGAAGCTCGGTGCAAACGTGTTCATCGCAGTAGATTCAAAGTCCGTTTAGCTCTTGAAGTTTTTTCAAAGCTTCGACACTAGTTTACAAGTTCAAATAAACATGAATCGGACTTTGGTGTGGACTCAATTTCAGGCTAAATTAATTTCCCCGAGCAGTCATCGTGTGGATGGTTGAAGAAAATGGCTCCCGGGCTGCAAGATATTACAAACAGCTGACTGGAGTTTAAAGCGAGCAGAAAGGTTAGTGATGTAGTGATGTAGAGGAGAGATGCATAAGTTGGTAAATAAGTGACTTGGGGATGCATTGAAATAAATGTATTCTTTAACTCACAATGTATTTGGATTCTGATATTGCAGAAGAGATAATGAGACAGAAAACATCTTTCTTATGAAAATGGCTTTATATTAAATCTTTGTTCAGGCTCTGAAAAATCCACCAGGATCCACACGTCTAGATGTCTCATTAAATTGTTTTGGCTTTCACATCACATGGATCACATGATGTGGACTTTGCGCTCCACTCGAGATGTCCATTCAGCACCACAGCACATCAGCTCTGTGTCGTCATTGTTTCTCGTCTTCCTTTCAGCACCGTGGACAGTTCTCCAGCAGCAGCAGCCGTCTGCCCTTTCCTCGCTCTGTTCTGGCATCTCGTCTCAGTAACTTCAGGCTGAAGTACATTCGTTCCACACACCTACACATATATATATATATATATATTAATCCCGGTGATAGGTATAGTTTAACGTTACCCTTTCCCTCTGTTGCTAGACGCGTGTGACCTTAATCATCCTGCTGCAGAAGGCTTCTTTGTTAGACTAGATGCCAAAGCTACCGGTGGAAGGAGCTTTGAAATACACAGGCTAACATCTGTGTAGCACTAACACAGCCTAACATCTGTGTAGCCTAACATCTGTGTAGCCTAACATCTGTGTAGCCTAACATTTGTGTAGCGCTAACACAGCCTAACATCTGTGTAGCGCTAACACAGCCTAACATCTGTGTAGCCTAACATCTGTGTAGCCTAACATCTGTGTAGCCTAACATTTGTGTAGCGCTAACACAGCCTAACATCTGTGTAGTGCTAACACAGCCTAACATCTGTGTAGCGCTAACACAGCCTAACATCTGTGTAGCGCTAACACAGCCTAACATCTGTGTAGCCTAACACAGCCTAACATCTGTGTAGCCTAACACAGCCTAACATCTGTGTAGCCTAACACAGCCTAACATCTGTGTAGCACTAACACAGCCTAACATCTGTGTAGCCTAACATCTGTGTAGCGCTAACACAGCCTAACATCTGCGTAGCGCTAACACAGCCTAACATCTGTGTAGCCTAACACAGCCTAACATCTGTGTAGCACTAACACAGCCTAACATCTGTGTAGCCTAACATCTGTGTAGCCTAACACAGCCTAACATCTGTGTAGCGCTAACACAGCCTAACATCTGTGTAGCCTAACACAGCCTAACATCTGTGTAGCCTAACACAGCCTAACATCTGTGTAGCGCTAACACAGCCTAACATCTGTGTAGCGCTAACACAGCCTAACATCTGTGTAGCCTAACACAGCCTAACATCTGTGTAGCCTAACACAGCCTAACATCTGTGTAGCACTAACACAGCCTAACATCTGTGTAGCCTAACATCTGTGTAGCCTAACACAGCCTAACATCTGTGTAGCCTAACACAGCCTAACATCTGTGTAGCCTAACACAGCCTAACATCTGTGTAGCCTAACATCTGTGTAGCCTAACACAGCCTAACATCTGTGTAGCGCTAACACAGCCTAACATCTGTGTAGCGCTAACACAGCCTAACATCTGTGTAGCCTAACACAGCCTAACATCTGTGTAGCCTAACATCTGTGTAGCCTAACACAGCCTAACATTTGTGTAGCCTAACACAGCCTAACATCTGTGTAGCCTAACACAGCCTAACATCTGTGTAGCCTAACACAGCCTAACATCTGTGTAGCCTAACACAGCCTAACATCTGTGTAGCGCTAACACAGCCTAACATCTGTGTAGCCTAACACAGCCTAACATCTGTGTAGCCTAACACAGCCTAACATCTGTGTAGCCTAACATCTGTGTAGCCTAACATCTGTGTAGCCTAACACAGCCTAACATCTGTGTAGCCTAACATCTGTGTAGCCTAACACAGCCTAACATCTGTGTAGCGCTAACACAGCCTAACATTCGCAATAATCAGCACTGAGGCGTCAAACTTCGCTCTACAGTAACCGACTTATTTCTGCCGCTTAACTGGAAACATAAGACTCCAGAGTTTCTGAATGCAGAGCAGAGAAGCAGTGCACATACAGTACAGTACAGTGTGAATTCTCCAGCCTAAGAAGAGGAGGAAGAGGAGTATTAAGCAGCTGCTTTCCACAATCTAGCACTTTAATTGGCCAGACTGAGCAGAAAGCAGTCCATAGGGGACGTCTTTTCTGAGCGGTGACAACCTTTCTGGGGTGTGCTAGTGAGCACCAGCTAAACTTGTCACTGTGGAATTATAGAAAGAGACGGGCGTTAGTCGGATCCATCAACAGACAGAGGAGGCTTTATGCCGATGCTACGCCTTGCTACATTTGCTGTTCCCCCCCAGACTTTAAAATGGAGAAGCTGAGATAGTTCTGCTCCACACACATCTACTGCAGATCTCTGTGTTCACTGGTGTTGTGAAGAGAGACTGCAAACCGATCGCTCTTTAAATGCTCTGGTACAACGCCCTGGGAACACTGGCTGAACACCATGTGTTAGCCTACCCTGTTGGAAAGGGAAGAAACAAAAAAAACCATGCCCTCTTTTTCATGTTCTATAAATTTCTAACTCAACGAGCCAGGAAAGTGTCGGAGAGCAACCGCATTCATCTGTGGTTTATGTAATGTTCACCTAAGAATAGGTGCATCTCTACTCAGAATCATCCCTACAGCGGCCCTTCAAGTAGGTCGAGGGCAGGTGTAGTCGTAAATCACTTCCTCAGGATGCATTAAAACACAACGAGCCACAATAAGGAAACAAAACTTTTGTGCTGCGTTTGGAGAAACTGCTGCTTCACGCCGTAGATTCGATCAGTCATAGATCAAGTTATCTGCATGACTCAGAGTCAATTTGTTCAAGTTGGAGGAACTCAAGGTTTTCCTCAAATGCTAAAAAAAAATCAGGGGAGGGCAATTTCTTTGGGGGGTAAATTGCATTTAAAGCAATAGTTCAACATTTATTTACTGACAAAAGTTAGACGAGAAGATCTGCACCATTACATTACAGTCATTTAGCAGACGCTTTTATCCAAAGCGACTTACAATTCAGTATCTATAGCGGTTTTGGGGTTAAGTGTCTTGCTCAAGGACACATTGACATGAGACTAGCGAAGCTGGAGCCGGGGATCGAACCGACGACCCTCTGATTGAAAGGCATGTGTTGCACCACTCTCATGGTACTGTGAAGCTACAACCAGCAGCTGATACCTTCATGTCTCCTTTAATTATCTGTAACAAAACGGCCTGGTGCAGTTTTTAGGTGCTGATGACAACTAGCTTAGAAGTCACGGCTTCGTCTCCAGTCTAAGCTAAGCTAACCGACTCCAGCTGCATATACTACAAACGTGGTATCTCTCTCTCGAAAAGACTGTTCCCAAAAAGTAGAACTGTTCCTTTAAGACATTGATGAACGTGCCGTTTCTGAATGGATCACTTCATATCCTGGAAGTCCTCTGATGTGGTCTTTGAAAAGAAATGCTTACTTATTTCTCCTCTGGTAAAGCAAGCAGTCCAGTGGACCCCACTTGATAAACCGCTTCTGTGAGTGTGTGTGTGTGTGTGTGTGTGTGTGTGTGTGTGTGTGTGTGTGTGTGTGTGTGTGAGAGATTGTGACAATGCCTCAATTCTTAGGCTGTAATCCTCTCGGGGATATTGCTTTGACTGGTCGCTCCGCTGCGCCAGCTTCCTTAATTACACATCTGTGCTGACTTGCTACAACTGTAATCTGACATGATGATGCTACATGTTACCACTGACAGCGAGCAGCCTGCATCGTGTCCATGTGTGGCACAAGTTCCTCTGTGAGACGGATGAAGCCCGCGAGGCTCGGCCCGCTGACTCCACCAGCTAATTACCACCCAGCAGCGTGTAATCACTCACTGGGGCGGATGGTTAGAGTGCAGGGAGAGGTGGACCTGCAGGGGAAAAGGTCACCGGAATCCGGAAATCATCAGTCATTTGATGTATGTTTTGATATCAGTGATCAAATAATGCTAGGTTTGACCAAAAGGATCTGTGCTATTGTGGTCTGAATCATAGAAAAAAAGAAGCCCAAAAAGGACTGCATTTATGTCGTGGCTTTATTCTGAGAATGGTGCAAAGTGCTCTACAAAGCCTCACACCCACTCACACCTACATTCACACACCGGTGGAGGCGGAGCTCCCACGAAAAGGTGCAGACCTGCACATGCAGGAGCAGATTTAGAATTTCAGTGTCTTTACTCAAAAGCATAGATTCAGGAGGAGCCAGGTACCAAAACCACCAACTCTGCTACTACTGAATGATCTCTCTACTGTATGTATGTAAGACTTTAACAAAGACAAATCAATGCCTAAATTAAACGCAGCACCTGTAAAGCTAGATACAGAGAAGCAGCAAAGCTATCCTCTGACTTCTGTCTGCAGTTTTCCAGCTGCCCATGAAGACCCGTTCATCAGCTGGCTAACAATGAGCTCCATAAAGGTTTCGACGTGACAGTCCTCCCCGTTTCCCCTTTGGTTCCTCGGTCGCCTTTTAAAAGAAAAGTGTTTAGAGGGAAAATAAACCCGGTTCTTATCTCTGCCTGCAGCTGCCCCGTGGTTACGCTGCCCCACAGGGGCGAGAGCTGCTGTCAATGTTGAAAACTGCCGCCGGGGAGGTCGTGTAAAAGAGCTGGGGGGGGGGGGGGGGGGGGGGAGAGATGGGTGTAAAAAAGGACAGGCGTGTATGCTGCAGCACGCGAACACACAACACAACACAACAGTGGTGCACATAGAAAACCCGCAAGGTCAAAGGTTTCGCCTGTTGGACAACAAACATCTGCCCAGCTGCAATCAGAGGTGCCGCTCTGTAACGTGACCCTCACACCAGACGTCAGAGGTTCACCCTACGAGGGATAAATACTCAACCACAAACACACGGACACATCATGTATAGAGTCAGCGAGTGGTACAAACACTGAGCCCTGGACACACACACACACACACACACACACACACACACACACACACACACACACACACACACACACACACACACACACATGCACACATGCACACATGCACACAGAGCCTTGGGGGAACAGGACCGCTGACTTTGCCGTGAGCCAAGTACTGTGTGGTGACTTAACCTGATCTGACATCCGGCTTATAGTCTATATGGATGTACATTTTCTTAGTCCACGATCGGTTCAGTTAAAAGTTCAGTTTTTGCAAAGGTTATTCCGAAGGTTGAGCGCAGTCCAACCAGCATCTGTGAGCCACAAAGTGGAGAAATTACACTGAAGGCCTGACAATGTGGAATATAAGCTGAACAATGGAGAACGTCCGGGAGGGTTTTTAAAACCAAAACGCTCTATTATTTGTCCCGGAGAGGAGTTATGCTTTGCATAGCAGAGGGCGGTCTGGTTGTGTATAGGGGGAAACAATTATTTTAAGGACAAGTAAAACAGATAAATGCAACAGGATAATGATGTTTGCATGAATAACAGTCTGATATAAATTGTACTTATTGTAAATAGCTGACTAGGCGAGGGCGATGTGTCTGCTCAGTCAGCAGCGCTGCTTTCTTTTGTTCAGCTGATACAAAACTTGTTGTAAGTGGTGAGACAGGCTTCCTGTTTTATATGCGTTAAGGATGCATAAGGTTTGTTGAGTTTAGTCTTTTGAATTGTCTGTACATGTTGTGTTAATGTGTAAGTATTCTGGATGGGAATTGGCTTCCAGACAAGTTGTGATGTCACATGTTTAGACCTGAACGTCCCGGACAAACCGCCCCCACCTTCAACAGACGAATGTGAAGAAACAGTGTTCGAGTGTCAAATACATATTTGTTTAAAAGGTCAAACATGAAGGTGACTTTAACCAACACTGAGTCTTGTAAAACCTTTAGGACCGTCTATAGAGACAGATTGCTTTCAAGCACCTTTTATTTACAGCAGGTTGAGGGCAGTGACGCTGAAAACGAGATCGCAGCTGCACGACCCACAATGCCACTTGTTGTTTTTTTTGTTTTTTGTTTTTAATGACGCGCCTTTCTGACAAACAAGAGACCAGCTGGATTCTAAAAAGTCCTTGATTGGAAAGCAAGTTCAAGTGTTTTCTCTTTAGCGGACCGTCGTTTTCTCAAAGACCAAAATGTGTTCGAGCATCATCGAGTGTCAAGTGGCGCGGGACCCTGTCGCCCCGGCAACAGGAAGGAAGCTATTCTGGGCGGTGGGCACTCTGCCACTCGTCTAGGAGCCGCAGCCTCGCGGTCGGCTATGAGACGGGCTCGGAGGTGGCAAAAACTGGCACGTGTCCCGCTACTGCCAACATATCGGCCATTATTTGCTTACTCATCGACAAGCATGCAGGAGAAACACTTTGCTGAACTGAAGTAAAGCTCGACCTATGAAGGGGTCGCCGTGAATGTCTTTAAATTACGAGGAAGAGGAAGAGTCCTGTGACGCTTCAGTGTTTCTAGACATTGCTATCAATAAGGAATAAACATAACAACAACATATGAGGAAGGTTTCTTTACTGATTCATGTTACACATTAGAAAAGACATTGAGCCCGAAAGGGACGTGTTTTCTTCCCCATTTCACCGAGAGGTCAGAGGTGAGGTTCAGCCAGAGATCAGCCCATGTCCATGTTTAGCTCTCAGACCCTTCAGCAGGTTAGATGCACCATGACGGCCTGACCCCTGACCCCTGACCCCTGACCCACGTCACCGCTCAATTTAAAGTGTTAATACAAACCTCTTCATTTTGCATCTCAAACTACAGCTCCCCTGATTGGCAGTGTGTGTTTTAAGCTCTCGAGAGATCATTTAACACCTCATTAGAACGCCTCACCCGCAAGCCAACGCTTTAATTGCATTGCCCTACACATCAATTACACTCTGATGTCTCTCATTTCGCCGTGTTTACTTCCCCCCGAGTCGAGTCGAGACCCGGCTCGGAGAACGACTGCGAGCCAGCGGTTCGTTCGGGCGACTACGACTAGCAGAGAAGCGGGCAGGCTGAACCGACAAGCGAACAAAAACAACAGACGTCCCCGCGGTATTTGTTTACAACGCGGCACGAGCTCCCCTGAGGCGGCACACAAGGAACAAAACAAGAGACGCAGATCAAGCAGAAACGGCTGGTTTGGAGCCAACTGTGTGAAACAAATGTGAATGATTTCTGAAGGTACATTTACTGTAGAAGTGAAAACTAACTTTTTTCTCAAGTAGGAAATTCTTTCTTTTCTCAAGCAAGCTGCAACCAGCAAGTCTTATTTCCTGTGATGACAGCCATCCTGCATTAAGACCTTTAATTATTTCATTTTTAAGTGTTTTTTGGCTTCATTAAATAGGATACAGTGAAGGACAACAAACTCCCCAAACCACTAATCCACCCAGACGCCCAAAAACTGAAAGAACAGTTAGTTGTGTGCAAAACCACAAGTACCAAAACCACCACGCCTCAGATGCTTCCTTTGTACTTACGGGTGCCATCGAAGCGCGTGGCGATGGTGTCCAGAAAGGTGTTCTGTGGGGCCAGCAGGCCCTTCATCACTGGCATCTTGGCCCAGATGTGGAGCGGCCAACAGCTGGCTGGAGGTCACACCATCCCAGAGGCACGGCAGGCGGCTCTCGGCCGGTGCAGGAGACTGTGAGGGTGGCGGTCCAGCGCCGGCGGGGACACACATTTACAGTCGAAGCTGCCACCCTTCTCCAGGCGAACGCCTCTCCCAGAGACAACAGCGCGGTTCGGGGGGGGGGGGGGGGGGGGGGGGGCTAAATTACTCCAACAACGCAGAGGTTCAGGTGTGGGTCGCCTAGAGAGACCGAGTCCAGGTGAGATCCAAAGAGCTTCGGCTCCGTCAGCCCAGCTGTTGCTCGTCTGCACCTTTCAGCCGGAGGGCTCGTTACAGCAGCGACGTGGAGCAAGAGCACCGCTTCTTCCATCTACAGGAGGACCCAGAATGTGCGAGAGGAACAAAGTGACAGTGTTTGTGTCTACACCTCGCATCCCTCCGCTCACAGCTCTGTCAAGATGCTGTGCCAGAGTAGTTGCATCTTCTTGAGCTTTCTCTCCCTCTCTCTCTCTCTCTCTCTCCCTCCTGCTCCCATCCACTCCTGTGATGCCCCAGCCAATGAGATGCTGGCATCCTCTATGGGGACCAGTTTTCAGAGAGAGAGAGAGAGGGAGAGAGCGGAGGTGGAGGACGGAGGGAGGGAGAGAGAGGATGCTTTTGGAGCAGCTGACAGCACCATTACACCCCATAGTGCAACTATTGGCACATGGCTTTTGTGTGCACGTCTGCAGATCAAGGAAAGATGGATTACCTGCACGTCGGTCCACGCAGGCTATTGTATACAGGTGGACTGTGTGCCATTGTGCTGTTCTGTCATGTCTGACTCAAGGGACATTGTGAAAGTGTGTGTGTGTGTGTGTGAGTCTGAAGAAATATTCAGACTTGTTTTTCTTACATATTTACTTTACTTTGCCCTAAAAATACCATTCCTAGAGTCTCTGCTGGGTGGAGCCGGTCACTGCTGCCCTCCCGGCCCCCGACAGGGTCCTCATGAGAGAATTAAGGCTCCGGGATAAAAGCCGCTAAGAGCGGATTAAAAGGATAAGCCCGGAGATGTTTTTCCATGAGGACTTGGTGCTAAACACACCAAAGGAAAGCCAACAAACAACACGGCTTAAGGAAACACTTCTAGATAGCGAAGCAACGGGGAACGATTGTTTCTCGTTATCGTGGACATTTTGTCAACGGCAGATTTTTACAGCCATCAGGGGAGAGATTATGCTGTTAATTCAATTAATGTTATCAAATATTATCATTTTAGAAGTGCAGTGACAAACCTGATCATTAGCAGATCACATTTAGATCTCACAAGCTATTCAGAAGGTTTTAGCAGACGGCTTTGATTCCGTTCATCTTGAAGAGGACAGTAGGGGCGTCAGCAGGAGGAAGGGTGTGAGTTTCACTGAAGCATGAGGTGGACTTGTTAATGTGTGTGGAGCTCGAGGACGGATCAAACAACAGGTTGTGTAGATTGTCCCTGAAGCTTGAAGCCCAACAAACGCCTATACATCGTTAACATCACAGTCGAAACTAAGTGTTTTAATCCTCCCTGTAACATCATGGGTTCAACATTCTGTAGTCTTTCTATGCCTGCTAAAAAAAAAATCTACTCCTCACAATACATCTGCTAGACCGTGCATCGAGTGTGGCTTTATGCAAATTGGGAGTCGAGTAAACAAAAAACGGATGAGAAAAAGAAACAGAAACTGTAGAAGTTTCTGGCGGGGGCGTCGGTAATCTGGGAGAAGTTGAGCAGATTGGGCAGCTGTGTGGGCGCCTCCTCAGGACACAAAGTGAAGTTTGTACTCTTTAGGGGGGAAAAGTTCTGGTTTTGATCCGTTTTCGGCAGCAACTGAGATAAGAATAAACAGGTCAAGGAAGAGGTGAACGATAAGAGCCACCGTGCTTGTGTGTATGTAGTCATACGCAGCGAGAACACGTGTGTGTGTGTGTGTGTGTGTGTGTGTGTGTGTGTGTGTGTGTGTGTGTGTGTGTGTGGAGTCTGATCCACTCTGCTTCTGAGTGGTAGATGAGACAGTTTTCTAAACTCAACATGATGTCAGTGGAGAGAGGAGATGATAAAACAAAAAGCACAATGCTGGCATCCAGCTGGCAGCCCAAGGTGAGCTGCATGTGGAGAACAAAGAGGAAGAACACAAGCAGTGAAAGCAGACGACTGTAAGGAAGCACTGCTCAGCGCCGCTATTCATTTTTAATGGCTTCTCGTCTCGTAGTTCATCCGTCTCTGCTCGTCGCTAATAAAGAGGCTAATCCATTAAACATGCTCACTATCTACCAGTCTGAGACGACAGAGGCCAGGTGAAACGTGATCCGGACTACATTTCCCACAATTCTGCTGGTATTTTCCCAGATTTTATTTTGGAGGTGCTTTAAAAACAAAAAAAAGACTTCTTTACAACTTTAAACTTCAGAGAGAATCTGCAGCTATAACCCTGATTTAAAACGGTTAAATAGATGATCTCTGTAGTCGGCATCATTTACTCAACGTCTCCTCTCTCGATCGGACACGTCCTCCATCCCTCAGCAGACCCATTGAGAAAACCAGCCCGTCATTCTCAAACCTCGGCCGTTTGCGCTGAATTGACTCGCGGCTGAACAGATGTGCCGAGAAGCGGCTCTGCGTGCGAGAGGACGACAGACGCTCAGCATCTCACCAAGCACCAATCGGAGGACGCCGACAGTCTGTCACGAATAAACGAATACATGGCGAGAGGATTAAAGAAAATAATGATATTTACCTACCGTGCTGTCATTGTATTATACCCTGGAACCCCAAACAGGCACAATGACATAGATAAAAAAAAAGAACAAAAGCAGGAAGTCATGAGTTTGAACGCTTTTGTAATTAAAAACAAAGTGTTTTATTCTTTAAGTAACACTAATATATATATATATATATATATATATATATTCTATATATATATATATATATAGAATATATATATATATATATAGAATATATATATATATATAGAATATATATATATATAGAATATATATATATAGAATATATATATATATAGAATATATATATATAATATATATATATATATATATATATATATATATATATAATATATATATATATATATATATATATATTCTATATATATATATATATATATAATATATATATATATATTATATATATATAGTATATATATATATATATATATATATATATATATATAGAATATATATATATATTCTATAAGTTAAGGTTACTTAAAGAATATATATATATATATATATATATTCTATATATATATATATATATATATATATATATATATTCTATATATATATATATATATATATATATATATATTCTATATATATATATATATATAATATATATATATATATATATATATATATATAGAATATATATATATATTATATAAGTTAAGGTTACTTAAAGAATATATATATATATATATATATATATATATATATATATATATATATATATATGGGTTGAAATGAACTTGCTGTATCTGGTTTGTTTAATCCATGAAAAAAAGGGTAAAAACATTTTATGAATGTTTATGTGCCGGAGTATTAGTTTGAGGGAGGGCAGTTACTTCCTGCTGGTTGCCTGGCAACTTGTTGTCTACCACTACTGAGCTTCAGAGGTACTCGGAGGCAGAAGTTAATCAGCAGCTGTTTCCAGCTTATACTTTCACATCTTCAGGTACCTAACATTACTGTTTGACTGTTCAACATCTGCAGAGAGGAAATCGTCTCCTCAGCCTCTGTTCCCCTCCAGCCTCCGTGTCGTGAAAAAGGCTCACTGGACTCCTGTTGTGGTCCGATCCCACCATGAAGCCAAAATAAAAAAAGAGCGAGTCGTGACAAATCTCTGCTGAAATGGGACGTTGCTAAAAATATTAACCCATTTTGTGAAAAGGGAGACCTGCAGGAGAGAAGCGCGTCACGCGAGAGTGAAGAGGGTCATCTCAGACCTTTAGTCTTCTCAGTGTCATCTCATCATTAAATGACATCATGATGCTGAAGTCTCTCCTCTCTCTGATCGGACAGTAAAAAAAGACCTCTTTGCTACATTTGACTCTCTCATAAACTGTGATGTCATGTCTTCTGACGTACAATGAGAGACCAGTAACCCACCAAGACTCCACTGTTTAAATGAAGACAATAAGACCTGTAGTAGACAGCGCGATAGCAGCTATTGTAGAGGCGTTACCTGCATGACTACCCCCCCCTAGTGGTGACAATAAGTCCTGACACTGGTGGTGCTACAGCATCTGAATATGGTAATGTGGGGAAAGAGAGCCTGCTGAGATGAAATGAGACAGTTCTGGAGACATGAGATAGCATGACGACTAACTAGAGCTACGACCTGCACGCTTCTCTTTACATGCAGCGTGTTACTGCCGTCGACCAGAGGACACCAAAAGGACGAATCGTCTCCTGCGGATACGCAAACGTTGATTTCATCTTCACAGGCGACTCCACTCACGGGACGTCGTGGATGCGTTAGTGTCGTAACATTCAAAGGGTCATATTGTTAAAAATGTGCATCAATGCTAACATTTTTACAAGCTTTAAGCCCCGTTAGTGAGGCTCACTTCAAAACACCTTATTTGGATTTCCTTCAAAAACCATTCAAATGTAAGCAAAACCCTTTTGTTTGTGATTAACACCCCAGTAATGAAAAGCATCCACATGATGAGATACGATAGGATGAAGGTATCATGTAGCAGTTCTTACTACAGCCAGACAAAACTACGGTAACAGTTTAATAAAACACTTTAATAAAATTATAGCTGTGGTCGAGATGATGAATCCATCAAATGAGCATTTCTCCAACATGACGTGATGTTGTGTTTTTCTGTTTTAGAGTTCCCAAAAGGCAACTCGTTCATGAGCAGTAGATTGAGAAACTGGAGGCGTGTGATTCAGCCGGCGCTCACCACAGAGTCCACAAGCGTCCGTCTCTGTCTCCGCGTCACCGGGACGTTTCAGGAAACGGTCTTTCCCAGCAGGAAGTCGGCGTACTCCTTCCTGCGCAGCACTCGGTGCATTTTGAAGGTGTTGGGCGAGGTGTTGGAGAAGGCCATGATTCGCTTGCGGAGTTCCTCGAACGCACCCTCCGCCACCAGCTGCACCCTCATGGGTCCGATGCTGCCTTTGACGCGGAAGGACTTGTAGACGGCGGAGTCCTGCTGGAGACAGATGTCCAACTGGACGGACAGAGAGAGATTGAGAGAGGAGGATGATGAAGATCAATTTCATAATAAAGAAAAACAACTAGGTGTGTTAAGTCTTACCTTGTAGCGTTGCTCCTCTGTGAGGTTTCTCACACCCTTCAGCTCTATGAAGACCTGGTAATGAGGATCTGAGCCGCCGATGGAATCTCCTACAACACCAACAAGTAAGTAGAAGACTTCCCCCACACACACACACACACACACACACACACACAGATGTCAGATCCCAAATTTAAGCTCGCCGTCTTACCCATGATGCCGCTCTCAGCGCAGCAGTAGTCGACCAGCTGAGCTCCCTGCCACTGAGCGACCGCGTTCTTCAGAGCGTTGAGGAACAACGCCTCGGACACCTTCTCACCTCGAACGCTCAACATCTGACCCCGTCTGGCGAAAGAACATACGTTGCTGAGCGCATCACGTGCAGCGGGACGTACGAACGAATGCGCACAGCAGGGACGAAAATGTACCTGTACTGAAACTCAACGATGGGACACTGGTTGTGGAAGCCGACCACTTTCACGACGTCTCCAATGCGATATCTGTAACACAGCAGAGAATGAAGGAAACTAAAATGTAACAAACAGATTTGTCTACATTTAAATGACAAATCCTTTCATTCGTCATTAGATCACTTCTGGGCGTAAATGAAAGTCGGACCTGAAGAGCCCTGAAGCGTTTGTGACGACGAGCTCGTAGTTTTCTCCCTCCGTCACCTCCTCCATCAGCAGCGTGCGAGGCGCCTCCTCCTCCAGGCTGCTCTCCGGCAGGAACTCGCAGAACATGGAACGAGGACACAGCAAGTAGCGTCTGTTTGGCTCCTGAGGCCACAGGTTCACCCCTATCAGACCTGCAGGGGCCCCGTACGCGCAGTTAGAGCCGACGCTACAAACCCGGCTTCCAACGTTCGGAACGCCACAGGGAAAGGCGTTGTGGGACTTTTTGAGCTATGAATGGGCATTATGTTTAGTTGACACACAACAGGACTTTTGGCCACTCCAGCGGCTGCTGGAATCAGACTCCTACCTTCGGTAG
Organism: Cebidichthys violaceus; assembly: GCF_023349555.1. Classification (NCBI taxonomy): domain Eukaryota; kingdom Metazoa; phylum Chordata; class Actinopteri; order Perciformes; family Stichaeidae; genus Cebidichthys; species Cebidichthys violaceus. The sequence continues at coordinate 1,710,087 of NW_027176650.1, forward strand.
CGGCGTAGAAAGGCGAATAGAAAGGCACTCCCCGGCAGTAGCTCTCCCTCAACATGTCTCCATAGATCTGATTGGAGCCTGAGTCCACCGCCAGCACCAGGTGGAGGTGAGGCCACAGCCGCTTGGCGATCCCACGGAAGCCTTCCCGGAAGTGGGCCCGGAGCTGAGCGGCCCTCTCTGGGTCCGGCTTCATCAGAGCCTCGAGCCTGGACCTCACTTTGGTCTCCAGAGCCAGAGCGCCGCTAACCTTCCCTCGTTCTATGTCCTCAACGAGCTCCTGCCAGCGGTCCTGCGGGACGGAGAGGAGATGGGACAGAAGTTACTTTTCTAATCCCATGATGCAAGACAGGAGTAAAAGTAACACGGAGGGTGTTTATACATGAGCTGTTCTTTACCTGTAAAGCACTGAAAGCGTAGAAGACTGTGGAAGCAAAGTTGGACTCCAGCGTTCCCACACTGGGATCTTTGAGAGCAAACAGGAGATGCAAGTAGAGGGTGTCCTTCTCACTGGGAACCTGAAAGGGAGGACAACACAACCCCTTCAAAACTGTTCAAGATGGAAAATAATTAACAACACAAATCCTATACATAGCAAGGTAATTAGGGGGGGAACTCATGTTGATCATCACCTCAAAGGCGGCTGCTGGGGTGGTGTAGAGGTTGAGCATGTGGCGGGAGGAGGCCGGCGTGGAGGAGTTCGGTCCGATGGGAATACCGGCCTCAGACTGACGAAAAGTAGGCGAGTAGAAGAACTTGGTGGTGCGCTGGAGGCTGTCCGTCGCAGGGAATGCTCTCCCCATGGCATCCAAACACACAGTCACTCCCTGGTGGAAACACATAAGTAAATAGTAGAGTTTCATCTGCACAACACAGCACACGCTACAGCTGGGCCAACACATCATCATCATCATCATCATCATCATCATCATCACGCTTCACCTGCAGGAAGAACTCTGTGTTGGTGTCCTTGGTGCTGAGCAGCATGGCGCTGGCTCCAGACGTCCCAGAAGTCATGGCCAGGATCAGCGGCTTCTCGGCGATGATCACCTTCTCCTCTCCCGCCGCGATGCGTGCGACGAGCTCGCGGTAGTGCTCGTACGTGGTGATGGGGTGACGCTGCCGGAAGCCAGCGCTGTCTGGGAAAAAAAATAATCACAGGCACATGTGGTTTGTGGCTCAGAAGAGACAGTGAGTGGTCCTTTGAGTTAAGATAAGCTGCATATGTCATGTTCAAGTACATTTGGAGAACTTTAAACTGAGAGCTACAGTGAGTGAGACGCTCAAATGAGGCGTTTTATTTAAAAATTCACACAATATTGTTGTTTTAATATTTTTTTTTCGAGTAAAAAATATCTCGAATTTGTGTGTGTGTGTGTGTGTGTGTGCGCGCGCGCACGCACACGCACACGCACACACACACACACACACACACACACACAGTTACATCAGAGCCGGTCAGAGGACACATGAGTGTCAGAGGAGGCATGCTGTTACAACACGTGCACTTTGTTGTCCTGCAAAATAGTCTATCTCTATCTCATTCTTACCTTTAATTGAGTTGAAGTCGTACTGCCTTCCATAACATGTGTTTGCGTTACTGCGCAGGCGCTTCAGCAGAGTCTGCTCCTGGACTCGCTTCACGTCGAGGGTATCGGCGTCGAGCTTCTTCCTCTGCCGCCTGCCCAGCCAGCCCACGCCCTTCACCGCCACATACTGGCCGAGCAGACTGCCCAGCGTCCGGCCCTCGCCCTTCATCCTCGAGCTCACGTCCCTCCAGATGAGCGCCATCCCGGCCAGGGAGCACACACCGACGGTACCGCCGAGCACGGAGGGCAGTGAAGGCGGCATCACTGTCGCCGATGACCGGCGTTACACAAGAAGCACATGAGGCAAATGAGCCAGGCGGGGGTGCTGTTAGACATCTTTACGCGTGGATATGTTACGTGGATTTTTAACAGTTAAGGCAGCCAATGTACAGCTGGTTACCAGGTTACCAGGTTACAGTTAGACCCCTTCCCATCATGCAACACGTTCAGCTTCGTCATATCAAAGACACTTACCCAGGATGTGCCCAATGATGGCGAGAACAAACGACAACACCGCAACGAGAACCCAAGAGAACGCCATCTTCAGCATAACAACGCGACCTGACGTTCCTGTGTGTTTAACTGTTCACGTGAATAATAACGTGTATGTCGCATTAGAAGAGCCTGAACTTTTGCCTTCGTAGACCTTTTGAAGTCGCTTCCGTGTTTGGGTCGCAGCCTGTAGCGCTGATTGGCTGACTACACGGTGACGTAGGTCTGTCTGACACGCGCACCCCGACCTACCCAGAAAAAAACTTATTTTTATGTAGAAAAACATATGAAAGTTGGCTCTAAATTAGCTGTATATCATTTTTTGTGTGCAAAACCCAAATATGTAAAATATATATATATTCTACTCTAACAGAGAGAGTCAACCATTCTTTATTATAACTCTTTAATACATTATTTGGTGAAATGTCTTATATATAAGTTAAATTTCGTAACAAGAAGCCCATATTTTCTTTATTTGAATATGTTTTTAGTCAGCCCATAAACATAATACAAATGTCAAGGAAGCAGAAAAGTATTCAATTGAAAAAACATTGTTTTAAAGATCTTTGTTCTGGAAAAAAAGCATAATTATGTTATTATTTACATACAGTAAGTAGAAGGTATTTGTCTGAGCTTATGTTAGCATCATGTATATATTAGGTACAGCATCTATGATGTGAGCATCAGAGCAGTAACATTAGGGATCTTGTAATGGATCCCTTTTTTCCTCCGGCTGTGCATTAGTCCACAGAAACCCCTTCATCAGCTCTCCTCCGCAGAACCTGCACAGAGATCACAGAGATCACAGAGGTCACAGAGGTCACAGAGGTCACTGACCCCTTTGATGTCGGGCTGTGCTGGACGTTTTCAGCCGGACGAGAGATCTGCTCACCTGTTTCATTTCCACGCCGACGGCTGAAAAATTGAAAGAGCACAGAAACGATCACGTAGTGCACAGGAAATGATAGACGCACCATCGAGCCTGTCTGGACTGACCTGCCCAATAAGAAGAGGGAGACTCCACCGGCCCGTCGACGGACGGCTCAGACAGCCACGACAGCTCGGCTGGGTCGTCGACAAATAACTCCACCGGTTCGTCCACGCAGAGCTCAAACTCTGCCGCAGCCGACATAAACACACAGACGTTCAACGACTCCTCCAGCAACAATCAGAAATATAGTACTTAATAAAACTATTCAAGCCTTGATTTGAACATATTAGCTCGTGCATTCTCTGGTGGGTTTTTGTAAAAACTTAAGGCACCGGTTTTGCAGCTTTAATTGTTCCCTGTAATAAGTTTTTATATTTATCTTCACGATCATTTATTGTGAAACCTTTAGTGGAACAGAGTAGACAAGAGAGGAAGTAAGAAAGCTGCAACGTCTCGGAACGTGTTTGTCCCCCTCCTGACCTGTAACTTTATCTTCCTCCTCCTCCTCCTCTTCCTCTTCGGACCTGGCTGTGACTGTTTCAACTGCAACGCTCCGGTCAGACGTGGACGACGTCAGGCTGTTGCTCTGCAGCCTTTGTGCTAAGCTCGTTGCGTCACAAATGTAGGCCTCTCTGTAGAAGCGACTGGCTGCAGAGAGAGCGAGAAAAAGTTACGCAAAGTTTTTGGAAAAGTTTGGTTATGAGGGGATACTCATTAAAGTGTCTGACCCTCCATGTCCTCTAGCTGCTGGATGTAGGCGACGACTCCTCTGGTGTGGATGTGGAGCCGGTGGCTGTCACTAAGGTGCCTCAGCACGTGTTTGGAGTGGAAGGCTGACTGAGTGTAGTACACCAGCTTAGGGAGGCACAGAGAGCCCACTGCAGCGACTTCAAACCTGCTGCCCTGGACAGCAAGAGAGAGGAAGAAGGGTGCGATCCACAAAAAAAGAGGGCTACATGCACGTCTATGTGAACACATCGTGTACTCTGGTGTGTGTGTGTGTGTGTGTGTGTGTGTGTGTGTGTGTGTGTGTGTGTGTGTGTGTGGTCTTTAAGGACCAACCTGGAAAGTGAGGCGGTCAATGTCGCTCCAGGAAAAGTCATACAAGAGGCACAGCTTCCCTTCCAAATCCTGAAGTAAAAAAAGTTACATGTAGACTCTGGGATGAATGGATTAAGAAAGTTCCAGAAAGTTTATTTAAATTCCCAAACAGACCCACCTGATAAATACGGACTCCTTTCAACTCCACACCAACAAGGTTTGAACTTCTCAGCTCCTTTTTCTCCTGCATATAAAACAACAAACCGAGAAGCAGAGTGTGACGTGTGAAACATCAGCCAGATGTTGCAGGACAGATGCTGGCGGTTGGTTCTGTGCGGACCCGTTTCATCCTGTAGAAGGTGACCGGTCCATCCTGCAGGTTGCCGGCCTCTTTTATGAAGAGCAGGACCGCTTGGCTACGCGTCGCACCTCTCAGCTCAATGTGCAACACCGGGCAGTGCTGGAGCAGGAAGTCTCGTCCGCGACGCTTTATCAGCTGAAGACACGACTCTTGTTACACACACACACACACACACACACACACAACAGTTCAGGTTAGGTCCAAATGCTCAGACTTCTTGTTTTTTTTACCCAGGAGGGGAAGTAATCTTCAGGAAGAAAGTAACGTCTGTGTCTTTCCTCCTCATCCTCGTTCCCCTCGGCCGTCTGCTCCAGATCTCCAACATCAGCCTGGAGTGCAGAAGCTGCCAGCTGGAAGAACAGCGCCTCCTGGTGGCGGCTCTCTGAACGCAGTACTTTGTGTCTCAGCTCAGCGTAGTAGAGCTCCTGCACTTTGCTGCTCCTTAAACAATGGAGAGGTTTGATTTTGCATCGTCAGCATTACATTGACAGAAAACAGAGAACATTGGGACATTAACTTACATTATCAGCCGACCGCTCTCTACATAATACTGCACTCTCAGAAATAAGATGAATGGGACCTGGAAATAAATGCAGAATACATATTTCAACAGAAATGTTGCTCACTTTGAATTCTGCACATTACCTCTACTGACAGTTATGTTAATATTTATTCATAGATTAGAGATATTTCCCTGAACAACAACAGCACAAAGATGAGTTTGTACAGAACATTTCCCTTGACATAAGGCAGTATAATATGTTTTATCACGGTTCATAATCCGCTACATGCTAAAGGAGAAGGACTGCAGAGCTTCAAACTCACCGTTAAGGATCCTCTGGTCCATCTTTTGCCAAAGTACTTGCTCAGCTTTTGTTCCAGATCTAGAAAGAGGTATTCATGATCTGAAGAGAAAACATTTCATTAAGTCAGAGAAAACACGGCGTACAGTCTGTTACGCTCACGATCATCTCCTGTACGTTCATTCATCCTCCCTGAATGTCGGCATTCCCCACAATAAAGGCTTTGAAAACATTTACTCTTGAACTCCCACACAGACAGCGGCTGACCTCTGAGAACAGCCAGACCAAAGACTTGGAGTTCACCGACGCCAAGCTGCTTCAACACACTACTCAACACCTCGTGGCCTCTGGCTCTCACCTAAACACACACAAGAAGAAGAAGAAGAAGAAGAAGTACGTAACGAGTACATGAGAGCTGTGGGTTCTCACTGGGCGAGTGTTTGGGCTTTGTGGAATCAGACGGTTGAAAAGTTCAACAATCTTCCCTTAAACTCCTGCACTTGTACTTTTAGTGTTATTCATTTGAGACAAAACGCACAATAAACAAAGATGAATTTGACCGATAGCATTATTTATTTTTATAACAGAAGACAACATTGTTAATTATTTTGGCCACAACAATCGTGTAATGAAAACCTGATATTGTGATCCAGAGTCAAATTATATTGGGATTAAATGCGTTTTATTGACAGTAAACATGCAGTTGTAAATGCTTTTCCACTTTGAAGAAGTACATTTAATGTAACCCAAGTATATTAAAATGATCACATTTTCAGTGAAGCCCTCTGTGTGATCCGGCACATCAATGACAGCTGAGGTCTTTATATTTCTAACTCTAAAGTGATGCGTTTAAACAAAAACATAAATATGACACATAAACAACATAAAGCCACGCACCCTGACAGAACAGTCCAGGTTCTGCTTGTTGGGTAGAAGGACACACACTCGTTTCTGCTTCGTCCTCATGGTCACCACAGCTTCAGCTGGTCTCCGTCCTCTCGTCCTCTCGTCCTCTCGTCCTCCCGTCCTCTCGTCCTCCCGTGAGCTAACTGAAGATGGCCAGCCTTCCTCCCTACCCTCCACACAATGACTCCTGACTCTCGTTGATATAAAAACACACAGAAAAGCTTCACATCCTCACGTCACCATTTGTGTTTGTAGCATCTGTTGTACAAGGAAACTGTTTTTACTTCACATGATGTGGATAGAAATCAATTAAGAGTAATTAAAACATGTATAGCGACATAGATGCCCAAACATTTACAGCCACTAAAAATGAATTCATAAAAAAACAGACAAGACACAATCGTTACTCTATCATTAATTTATTTAAAAACAAAATCTAATAATGCCAATTGTGCTTTGCTCGGAGAAAGCAAGAACAAAAAAAAGTGACACTTTGATTTTTTTTTTTTTTTTTTTTTTTTTTAGTAGCTGGTGATTGTTCTTCTTCTAGTAGCGACAAGTTCTCTGCTCTTGTGTTGTTGTTGTTTTTACAATTACAATCTACAGTGTTCTTTTGGATTCCCACACAAAATAATCCTCAACATGCACAAAAACAGAACAAATAAAAACACAACCAAAGAACACTACGGCGTATTAAAAAAAAGGCACCTGCTCCTCCTCAGACACAGGCTCTGTTGTTTTTTAATCCTACAAAGTTACATAGTTGTAGAGGGAGGTTGTTAATGCAGCTTCAGTAGCAACGAGTCTCAACAGCAATCCAGTTCACACAGACTGTGTGTGTGTGTGTGTGTGTGTGTGTGTGTGTGTGTGTGTGTGTGTGTGTGTGTGTGTGTGTGTGTGTGTGTGTGTGTGTGTGTGTGTGTACCGACTCCATCGAGGACTCTCGTATCACACTGACCTTTTTCGGGGACAGATGAGATACATTCAAAGAGGTAAACAAAAATTCAACAACCATCTCTCTCTGCAACACAACTGTAAGATACAATTCTCAGGTTAAGTGGAGTTCACATTGAAATGTCGATGATTCAAGGCGACCAGAGGAAACATGCAGTACAGTACGTAGAGTGTGTGTGTGTGTGTGTGTGTGTGTGTGTGTGTGTGGGGGGGGGGGGGGGGCTCAGAAATGTTCTCACATTTAAACGACGTACGTTTCTGTTCTTCAACATGCTGCGGGCGATCGAGTCCGTCTCAGGGTTACTTTGTACATTTGAAAAACTGCACGAAAATATGCAGCTTTTTATATTATTAAATTAAGCAATATGTTGACAAAAAAAAAAAAGAAGCATTTTAAGTTAATCGTAACAAGCAGTGTCGTTGATCGCCGTCAACAAGTTTTTCAGTATAAATATTAATTTAAATGTTTCCCACCAGACAGCCGACGCCCGTTTACTTTTTATTGCCCCGACAGATGAAGAATGTTGATTTCTGAACATTCACGTCGTCTTCTTCACATTATCAACCTGAGGAAATGTTGTCGGCATCTCCTCTTAATACGCCAGAACGTGTATCGCACTTTTCTTCACCCTTTCCCAAAACACATTCCGTCTATCAGCCGGTGTTCACTTCTACACCAACGTGAGCTTCACATTTACGTTCACCGCTAACGGTCTTTAAATAACACGCATAAGAACAGGCCTAAATATGGAGTCGTGTTATCTTGCAGTAAAAATTTAAAAAATGGTAAATGTTAAGCAGCTAAATGCACAAAAACTGCAGTAAGATTTCACTATCAGGTTGGAATTTTTTTGTCTTTTTTTTTTTGTCTGCTTTTGATTTTCATGATTAATATTCTGTTGTTACTTCCAACCCGTCTGACACCATTGTGTTTTTACGTGTGCGTGTAATCATCAGCGCTCAGTGTGTTTCTAGAACCCGTTCAGACGCGGTGGAGCTGAACCAAGAAACATAAAGAATAGATGAACGACTATTATTTCATTTTCAGTAATCTGCATTTTAAAAGTATACAAAAAGGAGAAAAGACGTCCTCTCCTCTTTTTTTCCCAGCAGTGCACCAGAGACAATATCTTCCAAACACGTATCTTTTGTTTTTTACGGACTACACAGTGGATATGTACCATTCTTTTTGTTTTAAACCACACTATGCAGATCCTTGCTCTCTCAGCGGTTATGAAGCGTGTTCATAATATAGGACATAAAAAGTGGCGGTGAACCCAAATCTCTGCTTTCCCTGAAAGGCATGACTGCAGAGTGTCTGAGCTCGTTGCGTTTGAGCCTCAGTGGATGCGATGGCTGCTGTCCAGTACTCCAGGTGCTCTGCTGTGTGACATTGAGCAACAGGTGATGAAGCCGTTAACGCAACCGGATCAAAGCTACTTTCCATGAGGAAAACGTGTGACTGAATGCACTGAACTGTGATTTTAGGCTTCAGGTACATGAGCTGATCTGCTGCTTATATCTCTGATATCTTAAACCAGCAGCGGTGGAGTATAACTGATCAAAGCGGTCTAAATGTCGAGATCTAATCCTCCTTAGAATTTAGCAAATGAATATTTGGATATGTATTTTGCAGGGACAAATCTTTCCATCTAATGTTGCTACGTCATTAACGTCGATGACGCCAGAGTGCGTGTATTCAAATGACAGACTCTGGCTCTTGTACAGGGATTTGTTTTCACAATTAGCCTTTCATCAAACTACATTATGACACGTTTCCTACTGTGTGACGGTGGAGCGCACTGGAGAGAATACAGCAGCTTCACAAACAAAGCAGAGTTAACATAAAAATGCCTTTGCCGTTCGTGTTTACCATTACTCTCTATGCATATTTTTGTTCTGTTTACTTGAACAGACAAAAAGGCAGCTTGCTTTGTTCGCATTTGCTGTAAAAGTGATTCTTATTTACTAACCTGCTCGAGTATATTCTCCAGTTAAGTTTAAAAGTTTTGATCATATTAAAACCTCATGACTTCACTGGCAAAGTTCACAAAGAGAGGACGATCCCCTAGAGGCACCTCTTCAAAGAACAACACGTGTTGTTGTTGTTGTTGTTGTTGTTATCAGCTGCACAGTTCTACGACAGGAAGTCAGAGACTGGAACAAAAAAAAAAAAAAAAAAAGGGGAAGACTGGCGTCAAGTCTCTTCCGGCTAACGGCTAACAGTTAGCGGCTGTTACATGAAGGCACTTCCTGGTAAAGCTTTCCACAGAGTAGCACCTGGGATTGTTTAGAAGTAACCAGTAGAAGCCCTTTAATGGAAGGAGCCTTGGGGTCTGAGCTGGGCTGAAAGGTGTGTCGGTCACAGCAGGGTGAAACCCAAGATGTACTGCAGGAGCTTGTTCCGATTGGCCTGAGGTAGAAAGGTGCTGCTCAGCTCCAGGGTCGTCACCTGGTTCTCTCGTCTCTGCTTCAGGACCTGCAGGAACAACACAAGGAGAGCTCAACTCCAGTCGGGGGAACCCTGAACCCTACTTCATTTCAATAACTGTAAATCAACATATCATGTGTTCATAAACATCCTCTTACCCCGAGCTCTTTGAATGTCTTCACTGTGTTCTTAACCAGGTAATGAGTTGCACTTTCACCTGGAAAAAAACACAATATTGAACTAGTTAATTCATAGTTTTCTGAGATATAAGATAAATTATGATTTTTCTGTATATAATAATCAGATAAAACATGGAGTAATTACGGAGGGCCCTTTATTTGTTTATTCCAAGTTCAAACTACGCCTGGATGATGAATTTTAAATAAAGTTCAGCATGTGGGGAAATCTTGCAGCACTACCGTAAGCAGCCACTCCTCTCTCCGTGCGGGTGAGCAGGTATCTGAAGAGCCTCTGGGTGTACTCGGACTCGGCCATCGGCTGACTCAGACTGTGGACAAAGATCGCGGCGCCGCTGTAGGCCTCCAGCACCGGGCTGACGAGTCGCTGTAGGAAGACGAAGAACTCCTGGTGCTCTGCGGAAACGCTCACCTAAAAAAAAAAAAAAAAAAACGAAAGTCAACGACTCAAAGTGTTAGAACTTGAATCCGGGTCTAGATGTCGGTGGTTCTTTTGAGATAAGCATCACTAAAGCGGACCTTTAGGTAGCGATCTCTCTGCTCCTCTCCGAAGTCGCTGTCCTCGTCCTCCTCGTCGCTCCTCCAGGAAAGGGGCTCTGGGAACTTTTTGGGCCACGGTTCCTCTGTGGGACTGGGACTCAGTTCTTCCTGGTCCTCCTGTCAAACACACACACACACATACACACAAATGACAGTAGACCGTCTTACACGTACAGAAATAAATTATAGTCAACCAACGCTTCCCGAGACGTTCGTCATTCGTTCAGTGTTAGTCGCAGTGGTTACGTGGTGAGGCTTGCATCTGAAAACTGACCTCTGCTACGTAGAGAACTCCGTACTGGATCAGCCGGGACACTGCGTCATGAAAGACCTGGTAAATAGTCTGACAGGGCTGTGAGACAGACAGGGAGAGGCACTGTGAAACACGCAAGGAGCCATGAGGAGTCTCATCTACAATCCCTTTGAATGTGCAGGACTTACCGGTGCCACCGACACCTCATTGATGAGAAAGTGGGAGAGCCCGGCGGCCTTGCGGATGAGTCTCTCCTGGCTGAGAGGGAGGCTGCTGGGACCGTCGGGCGGTTGATCGGACTCCGATTCCGCGACCAGCTCTCGCTGCAGTGACAGGATGCTGCAGGCTGGAGACACATCATGAGGTCAACATCAAGGCCCGGGAAAACAAGCGTCCGACTAATGAAATCGGTTGAACGTCGCCGGCAAACGCAACCTCTCGGCTCAACGTACCGATGATCGCGTCAGAAATGAAGACGTGGAAAAGGCCGTTGCTGTAAAAGTTGAGCTCAAAAAGCGCCGGTACAGTTTGGCTGGGCGCGATGGTGAACTCCCCGTTGCGATTCGCACTGCTGGTCACATTGACGCAGTTTCCCAGCAGGTGGAGGGCACGCATGACCACGTCCTCCGAGTTCCCCGAAAAGCCCAGGTCAAAGTCCCGCGACAGGATCTCCTCCTTCATGTTGAAGAAGTCTTCCACCAGCTTGGACAGCACCACCCCCTGGAGCAGAGAGCAAGTAAACACGACAAGCTCAAAACCCACTTACACCGGTGTGCCTGCAGAGGGCAGCGGCTCACCGCTAAAGTACAGAAGAGCGAGATCTCCTAACAGAGAGGGGGGCATTCATCGCTCCCATGCAGAGGTATGTGACATTTGGATCACCTTGGTGGAAGAGAGGATGATGGGTAAGAACCGAGAGGAGACGTACCTGTCTGTGTCTGTAGAGCAGCAGACAGGCTACAATGTGGGTGGACATGATCGCTGATGACTTATTAGCCGCTGTGAGAGAAGACATAAAGAGGTCGTGATGAGAACACACAACAGACAAATGTACTAATGTCATTCATAAATATGATTTTTTTTTATTCTTAAGATAAAAAAAACAGACGCTACGCTGTTAACTATCTGACATAAAGAGTGTGTGTGTGTGTGTGTGTGTGTGTGTGTGTGTGTGTGTGTGTGTGTGTGTGTGTGTGTGTGTGTGTGTGTGTGTGTGTGTGTGTGTGTGCGCACATGGACGAGGACGAGGGGTTACTAGTGGTCATTTTGAGCACGGCTCAGGTTTAGGGGTGTAAAGCATGTGTGAGCAGTGGTACTGCATTCCTCCCCTCCTCTGCCTCTCTCTTTCCTCCCCTTCGTCCTATTGGCTGAAAACAACATGCCATCCAGCTGGAGGCTCTGTGATTGGCTGAGAGCGAAACACAAACGGGCCTGGCGTAGGAGAATGCAGTTGAATGAGCTGGGGAGAACCGGTTTCTGTGGTGCTACTACCCCCGCGGTAAAAAAAAAAGAAGAAGAAAAAAAAAAAGCCCAGAGTGATGTGAAGCGGATGGACTGATGCTGGTGCTGCTTTGGATTTCAATTAATGGAGGCAGCATGATGGATAGTGGTTCACGTGTGCAGCCTTAGCTCCAGCAAGCAGGTGCACTCTTAACACAGGGTGGAAAGGAGAAGAAGAAGAAGAAGAAGAAGAAGAAGAAGAAGAAGAAGAAGAAGAAGAAGAAGACGACATGTGCTCCAGTATTTTAAAGAAATGAGATGTGATTACATTACGTTAGTTATCAAACCGGGGAGTCTTGGTGGTCAGATGACGATCCTTAAAGTAACAGGGCTACAGCTATGGTGTGGTGAATCCAGTGGAGGAGGAGGAGGAGGAGGAGGAGGTTGTGAGTGTCTTACTGAAGAGGACGTGCTTGGCGAGGTTGTTAATAAGTTGTCGTCTTAAAATGTCGTTGGGCAGCTCTCGGTTCAGCTGCTCCTCTTCCTGTCCCTCGAACAGCTGAGCGTCAGGTCTGGAAGAACAACAACAACAACAACAACAACTCAACTTATAAATATAAAAGATGGAACGTTGTCTTGTAATGTCAGCTTGATATAGTATGCATATACACCAGTTCATTTACACAAATGTGTTTACTTCTCCGTCATTAAATATGTGTTTATAATACGTTACCAATACAAGTGTTGATATAACATTTAGAGGATTAGTTTAGACGTGACTGTGAGTAGAAAGGCTTTATGCTGCAAACAAACGGCCCCTTGTGCTTTGAATAAACACTAATCTGAAGTGAAATAAGCTTAATATCCGCTACCCTCCTGAACATGTGGTTCCTGCAGAGTCGCTGCACGTCTATCCAAGGAAAAGGCTGCTACTCAGCATGTGGGTCTTACTGTACGTGCTGTAGGGCACTTCTTCTGAAGTACTGTTTGTGTTTTCAACTAGTTCTGAACTTGTGACTCCAGACCAGCTGGGATGGAGCGCTGCGGTCTTTGTTGACGTACTGTACGACTCCATCGCTTTCATTTAAAAAAAAACAACAAACAAACAAAAAAAACAAGGGACAGCGCTGAGCTGAAGGGACAGATGTCCGATAACAGACCAGTGCTGTGAAGCAGCAGGAGGGAGACGTCAAGCTAGCTGAGACGCGAGGGTTCGTAGTATTACAGGTGGGAATGTGGGTCAGCTGGTTTGTGGTCAGAGGAGTATATAACTGAGTGTGTGTGTGTGTGTGTGTGTGTGTGTGTGCCCTTACTGTGCAGAAATAATGATGGGCATCAAGGTGTGCTCCAGGGACACCGACGGTGGAATATGGCGGCTTCTCTGGGAGTCCAGGTACTCCTGCATCAGACACACAAGACAGAAAATCCAGCTGAAACTTTCTGTAAGCCACACTCTAATATGTTGAGAAACACAAAAGACTGAAGCGGTCTCTAGTTATAGCTCCACAGCAGCTGCAGTTCTTTCAGTCACCTTTAGGGAGAAGGGCTGGTTGAAGTCGACTCGGACGCAACCGTAGTTCTTCCTCAGCATCCTGAACACTCCGCACGCTATTCCCCACAAGCTCTCATTCTGCTTAGGTTTGCCCTGGTGGGAAGAAGAAGAATGAGATCAGAAGGTTAAATGTAGACAACAACATGTTCTAGTTGTCCCACTGCTACCCACCGATTACGAGAACATCCATCCCGTTTCTTTGAATCACACACACACACAAAACGACAGACGTTCCACCGGGCGCTTACCAGCTGCTCGCTATTGTAGTTGCCTTCAAGAATGCGATCGTAGGAGATGCCAACTGGAACCACCAGCACGTCTGGGATCGACCCGGTGCACATCGTGTCCACCACGATGGACAGCATGCCAGCACGCGCTGTAGACGGCTTACCGCTGCGGGAGCGGGTACCCTCCAGGTAGACCTCCAAAAACTGATGCTGACGCAACAACTCCTCCGTGTACTGAAGGAAGATTGATGAAACGGGGGGAGGGAGAGAGAGAGAGAGAGAGAGAGGGAGAGAGAGAGAGGAGATGTTCCAGTGAGAATGGTGGGATGAAGATGAACGGTTAAAGAGGCGACGCTCGATGTCAAAAAGTGAGACAAATGTGCATCCTCTGTGTGTAAAGGTCATAATGCTTTTGATGGAAATGCAATTTGCTGTGACAGTTTTTTTTTGGACATTCTGTACAACGTTGACTCCATTACAAGGTGGAAGACGAGTCAAGTGAGCGCTGTGAAGCAGCCTGAATACGTGTTAGAAGTGGGTGGTGGTCGCCAACAGTTTGACCCTCCCCAAAACACACACACACACTCACACTCACACACACACACACACACACACACACACACACACACACACACACACACACACACACACACCGCAGGGAACTGAGCACATGCCAAGGCAACCATTTTGAGTAACAGTATCCACCAGAGTACAGTATGTGAACAGCTGTCTCTCGCTGCGTGGACACTTCTGAGAGGACAAGCTTTGTTCTGAAATCGACTCGGTCCTTTTCACAGCTAAAGGCCAGACGTCCAGGTCCCAAATTTCGAGCGACACGCGGCTTTAACCGTTATGAACCTCTGCCTGCCTGTGACGGAGTTAGATTACATTTAACTGGCATGCCAGATTAACATTCCTCTGTTTGTAAACTCTGGTGATGTGTTGTGTGCTATCGGAGATAAAATGTAGGTCATGCTTTAGAGTCACGTCTTAAGCTGATACCGCTTATCTTATGGGCACAATACACCGCCTGTGTTGCTTTCAAGACTCACAGCAAACTCCAAACATGCACATTAGCAGCAAGTCCCAACTATGAAACTGGCACAATTAAGTGAATCCACTGAAGCAGCTTAGCCGTTTTTAAGGACGTTAGTTCTACTTCAGGTTCTCTCATTAGCAAAAGCTATTGATCCACATTATCCAAATGCTAGACCTGAACAAAGAAGGTTCAGATTCCAGTTTTAATCAGGCTCTAATTGACATTCAGGCTTTTGAGATGTTGATTTTTAGAAATACATTCCTACCAGCGACTCACGCTGCTCTCTAAACATCGAGGCGTCCGTACGACAGCGTACGAGCTGGATCTACGTCAGCGAAGTGAAGAACAGCAGCAGAACTCATCTTTGCTTCACAGCAGAAGTTGTAGAGAAGTCTTAAGTTACACGATTAAAGGATAGCAGTAGTGTCTGAGGAACTTATTTAAAAGGAGACCGATTGTACATTTGAAGCTTTGATTAAGGTTTCCGAAAGAAGCTTTGAATCGCCATATTTTATGACGTCGTAAAGTGTTAAACGTCATCAAATATGGATTAAAGCAGAATATTCTGTTGGATAAAAACATGTTGTGAATTTAGGAAATTATTTATTTTATTTTTAAAACATTTTTACTTTTGTCTCTGGAGTTAATGGAAGTGTTTAGATCACACAGGTCCTATAAAGCCACCACTGCAATTTGGGAACATTTGGGGAAAAAAAATGTTTTTGATTCAGACTTTGAATATCAGCATTATGAATGAATCTTCAAAACTTCAAACTGTTCAGTCCTACAGAGAGAGAGCATGAGCTAACATGAGCTAACATGAGCTAACATGCGCTAACATGAGCTAACATGAGCTAACATGAGCTAACATGCGCTAACATGAGCCAACATGAGCCAACATGAGCCAACATGCGCTAACATGAGCCAACATGAGCTAACATGCGCCAACATGCGCTAACATGAGCTAACATGAGCTAACATGCGCTAACATGAGCCAACATGTGCTAACATTAGCTAACATGACCAACATGAGCTAACATGCGCTAACATGAGCCAACATGTGCTAACATGAGCTAACATGAGCTAACATGAGCTAACATGAGCCAACATGTGCTAACATGAGCTAACATGAGCTAACATGCGCTAATATGAGCCAACATGAGCTAACATGAGCTAACATGCGCTAATATGAGCCAACATGTGCTAACATTAGCTAACATGACCAACATGAGCTAACATGCGCTAACATGAGCTAACATGAGCCAACATGTGCTAACATGAGCTAACATGAGCTAACATGCGCTAATATGAGCTAACATGTGGTAACATGAGCCAACATGTGGTAACATTATGTAACAAAAGCTTTTAAGTGTCTCCGCCCATCACTCAGGAATGAAAAGAGCACACAGAGCAGAAAAGCATGAAGACAGTATGCAGTTATATCATAAAAAATGACAACACACACACACACACACACACACACACACACACACACACACACACACACACACACACACACACACACACACACACACACACACACACACACACACACACACACACACACACACACGATAACCAACCTGTACTGTAGAAGACAAACAGGCTCTTGGGACTTACTGCATGTAAGAGTGATCTGTACAAAACGTCCTTCTTTCCGTTCCCCGTTTCCTCCATTTTCCGGCGTATGAAAAATCCTCCAAGTTTACGGATAAGCGTGCTGAGAAGAAAAGAAGGTTTGATCACGAGGCTTTCCACGCCGAGCTTTCTACAAGGGCAGCAGCAGTGTCCTTATCAGTATCAGTAGAGTCCAGTAATTGCAACAGGCCAATAATTTAGATCATGGCGTAACCGTGACTAGATAGTATAATTGAATTATCTTTACAACATGTGATTATTGGGAGTATTGTTGACATGGAACTACGGCCTTTACTTCTAGTCTTCTACACCCATCGGTTGTGTTTACCGCTTCTTTAAAAACAGTTTTCACTTCTTCATTTCCTTAATGCTTCCTCGTTCCTGTTCTCAGTAAACATGGCCAGGTTGGTACTTTTGGGGTTCTATATCATAAGCACCTATGACCTTTAGAACATCTGTTTTGGAATCTCAAATATCATTTGAAACAGGTTATAATAACACAAGTTCACCTCCTTTAGTCAGCCTGGCTTCCCTGATATCAATGTTCCCTCAATGTAAAAATCAGTGTCGTCGGTTTTAGTTTTAATTCCTCTCTGATCCATTTCCAAGGAATTCCCTTTTGTCTTGTATCAAACTGATCTCTGTGAACACACACACACACACACACACACACACACACACACACACACACACACACACACACACACACACACACACACACACACACACACCTACCTTCCTGATCAAACTAGACGTGAGGCTTCGTGGGCCTCTTACCTGAGGATGGGAATGCTGAGGTTGTTTCCAGCAGCGATGTGAGGGGCTTTGATGTTGTGACAGAACAGGATCAAGGTGATGAGCAGGTAGTCGATGTGCGATTTGTGAACAGGGAGGAAGACCATTGGCACATTTTGCTGTAAAGACGAGACGTAGATCATTTTTAAACAAACACGTTTCTCAGTGCAGATGGAACACAACTCCAGTGACAGTAGTTCATTATATTCGTGTGTGTGTGTGTGTGTGTGTGTGTGTGTAGTTTCTGCTGACCTCAGTAGCAGCTTTCTTGACCATTTCCAGCTGACCCTTGTGGATCTGGATGCTCCAGAAGAAACCATTAAAGAGCCTCAGGAGGACCCACCCCGTCAGCCTGGATAACAAGACAAAGAGTGAGAAGATGTGGAACAGGATCAAAGAGCCCGAAAACTTGAGCCGTAGCAGAATCGAGTCTATTTCAGTGTAGCGTGACATCATGTGAGGTGCGTAGCCTCGCACGTAGAGCGCACTTTACTACGGTTTGGTCAATGTGTAACAATCTACAGCATGTACCTGATGAAGGCCGGTGAAATGTTGGCCACCATCTCCTGAAGGAAGGCCCTGGCTTTCTGCTTCACTTTACTGATTGCTTTGTGCTCCTGGCCCGGCTGGCTGGCCGCAGCGTCCAAATCCGTGGCTACCTCCACGATAGAGCTCTCCACCCTGCCACGCGCCACATCAAACATAAAAAATGTAGTTTTTATTCCAACAGGGGGCGCTACACGCTGCTCATGCTCAGTCGCACATCGACGGCAAGCTTCCAACAAAATGCGTCGCGTCGCGCGTCGGCCGTCACCTGCTGTTGTTGAGCACGTTGTCCACCACGTTCCTGGTGAACATGTCCTTGTTGACGTCTCGCTCCATGACAAACAGGACGTAGCTCAGCCTGCGCGCCAGCCATCCCCGCTGTCTGCATCAAGACACATGAACACACCGATGTGCACACAGAAACATGTACGGAAGAGAGCATACGATGGATGATAAACTGGCAGCGTTGGCTGGATGTATACACACACACACACACACACACACACACACACACACACACACACACACACACACACACACACACACACACACACACACACACACACACACACACACACACACACCGTTCTTACAGTTTATTCTACTTTGCTGAGCTTATGAATGACAAAACACAGATGGTGTCTGACAAAACTAACAGCGCCACCTTGTCCATATTGACTTCAGCCCATATTGGCTCTGGGACGCTAATGCAATGCCGAATAAATACAATAAAAAGAATATAAACTTATTTCTGTGCTATTTGGAGCATGACGGCAATCGGCAATGGTTGAAAAAGCAAATGATTTACACCAAAGCTCATATTCACACTGCTTGAGCTTTTAAGACGTCTTACTGATCCAGTGGCTTCATTCAGTCACTGGATGCATGCGTTCGGTGTCCGCTGACAAACATTTTAAATTATTCAACCGTCTACCTTTCCGCCGTTTCACAGATCGGCCCTCTCGACTTAAAGCCCTTTATTGATTGTGCCGTACGGGAGGAGTTAGAGCTCTTGCTGCAATTAAAATGGTCGTCAGAAGCCAAAACGGCCGAGTGGCTTCAGAAGTTGAATATGTTCCTCTCGCCTGGCCGACGGACCGCTCGGAGTAAAATACCGCAGAGAGAAGCGACGCCATAACGGAGTAGGTTCCGCTTTATTTACCTGGTGTGGGTCTCATTAATGTAGATGACGTTGCGAAGTCCCAGAGATGGAATACTGGGGTTGAACAGCTTCTCCTGGGACCAAGACAAGAAGGAATTATTATCGTGAGGAACACAGCGTCCGCACAACTAAGAGCCTTAAAGACAGCCGTGGGTCGCATGGAAGGTGCGTCGTATTTCATTCATCTTTGACGAGTACTTGGCTCGGACTGGAATCCGGGTGAGCGTCTTCACAGAGCTAAACAAGCTGGATGGATTTCTAGTGTCTTCAAACAGCCACGAGAACGTGTCTATGGCAGCAGCTGTACCCTGCGTGTTGATCGTTTCTCCTTTAGTTACAAACATTTACAATGATATGTAATTACCCAGCTCTGTGGCGTGCAGGAGTGACAGCAGCGGCCCACAAAGGGCCTCTTTCTGTTCAGCAGGCCCTCCTTCCACGTGCTGGCGACGCAGCGCAGGACCGAGGGGCTGGTGCTGCGGTCCTTTAAGAGACGTCCACACAGAGCAAGATCAAACAAGTGAGATCCGACAAGACGCGGAATGCCGATCCTGCTGCGCGACGGCATTGTGAAGATAAAAGTGACGGCGTGCGGGTTTTACCGAGTCGTCGTTGGGATGCTTCCAGCGGTTACACCACTGTTCTCCGTTGTTCACCTGCAGCAACAGACCGTCTGACAGCTCCATGTTCTCCGCCGTCCTGTTCTCTCTCTCCCTCCGGATCACACACCACTAGCTGGCAAGCTGCAAAGACACGAGGATATCGTTACATTTTTAATTATATTAATGCAGCTGTCACTCCTGGCAATACGCAAGTTTCCATTTCCCCAGAGTAAGAGCCTGTTAACTAACCTCACTTTAGGCAATATCGTAAGTCACAGATCATACTTCAATAGACCACACTTTACAAGAAACCACTGACACGCAGAAGGCAGAATATTACAGATTCAAAATACGTTGCAACCTGTGCCTCTGCTCGGCATGTTGTGCGCATCGGCACCGAGCAGGAAACAGGCATTACCAGCCTCGCTCCAACATAACCAGAGAAACTAGCTGTGCTTTAAAAAAAGACTAAACATGGGCCCTCCCAAAACGATGCATCACCTTTAACACCTGTTTGCTCCAGTTAGGCCAGAAGAGCAGAGAAATATCAGGGTTACATTGTTCCACTTGTATGAGGCGATACACGCCCAAAACACCTGAGACTGGAGGACCTACGGGGACCAACCAGGCAACAGTCACTAAAGAAAAAGCACATCTGAAACTGGATCCTCATTTAAAATAACACGCATCTACATCTAGTGTGTGCTTACTCAATATGACAAAGGGTTTCATCAGACCTATTTGTTGTGCACTGCACACCTGCTAGTATCTCTAAATAGCCTCTGAAGGTTTATAACAAGATTATTTACTTGGATAAAGGCTGTGCCCTTAGTGCACCTTTAACAGCTTTGGTCAGTACAGAAATGGCAAAAACTTGGAGAATGATAATCGCCAAAGAAAAGTCTTAAACTCTACAGCTTTAGCGACTTAAAGGAAGGGTTTGAATCAAAATGAACACAGGGAGAGACTATGTCTTAAGGGTTAAAAAGGGGAGGTAGTTTGTCTATTGTGTCTTAGATGCTGTGTGTTGGATATTGTGTGAGGATTAAAACACCGAACAACACTTTGTTTTTGTTAATGACCAAATCACACACACACACACACACACACACACACATATCGGTCTCATGCTACACCGGTCACTGCCTTGTTAAACCTTTCACTACAGTGGAGGTGTGCAGCGTCTGGGCCCCCAAATACAATGAAAAACTTTGAAGGTGAAATCTCTCTCTCTCTCTCTCTGCCGGTTGTTTTTTCCGCAATTGTTCATTTCGACAACAAAACACACAAGAGTGCACGTGAAGTCCAACGGCGTGGAGACACACGGACAAAGTACAAAGATTACAAAAGGTAATCAACAGAAAAACACCGCGGCCTCTGATCTGTTGTCACTTTATGAATAAGCGCTTTCACACTAAACATCGTACAGTTTGTGTGTAAGTTAAGGGACAGCTCCATCTTTCTGAGTAATACTAAGACTTCCTGCCTCGTTCATCAGTGGCCCTGTGAGCCATTATCTCGCTGTGGTGTGGTGGTGGTGGTGGTAGTAGTAGTAGTAGGTGACACGCACACTGATGAGGGTTTTCTTTTTTTCAAAAAGGGGGCCAATGTCCGACTTTGTCGGAATCGGACAAAGAAGTTGAAGAATGAGGAGCTTGGGCGGATTAGGTGACAGGTGAATGCAGCCAAGAATGAAAGAGCAGAGCAATAACGCTACAATGGAAAGAATCATCAACAATCGTCCAAATTATATTACAGTCATTTTTTTTTTTACATTACAGTTATTTATCAGACGCTTTTATCCAAAGCGACTTACAATTCAGTATCTATCTACACACTGTAGGCACAGCTACGGGAGACATTTTTGGGGTTAAGGGTCTTGCTCAAGGACATAATGACACGAGACTAGTAGAGCAGGAGCCAGGGATCGAACCGCCGACCCTCTGATTGAAAGGCGGCCCTGCTCTCCACTTAGCTCACCCCTATATCCCATCACGTGTCATATATATCACCTATCCTATATCCCATCAAGTGTGTCCGCGTGATGAGAATTGAGATATATATATATATATATATATATACATATATATACATATATATATATATATATATATATACATATATATATACATATATATATACATATATATATATATATATATATATATACATATATATATACATATATATATACATATATATATATATATATATATATATATATATATATATATATATATACATACATATATATACATACATATATATATATATATATATATATATATATATATATATATATATATATATATATATACACATACATACATACATACATACATATATATATATATATATATACATACATACATACATACATATATATATATATATATATACACACACACTACAATCTTATAATCACACTGACCTAGACATATACCAGCATTATCGTGGGAGACAGCCCATCTCCCAGCTGATCACACCCTATTTATCCTATGGAGGTCAAAACCCCCCTTTTTCATAAACACTGTACACGACGAGGTTAATCCTCCTCCACACATGCTCCAAGCTGTCCACCGTAAGCAGGTCAAACGGGAGAAGTCTCCAGTGTGACAGATGGGGGGGCTGTGCAGAGATAACTAGCAGGGCAGACAACAATGGCACACAGAACAGGGGCAGCCCGGTGTCTGGTTCCCGGCTACAAAGTAACGTTAAAATAAAAAATAAAAAATAAAAAAAACAAAAAAAACCGCCATGATTTGTGCAGTCTCAGCCACCGTCTTTTGGCGATTTTGCATCGCATGCTGCCGAGCCTCACGTGGCCAACCTGACGTTAGGGTTTAAAGGAATAAATGTAGTTTACGGACGATACGTTCATGAGAGATTACATTATATTGTGTGACCGAAGAAGACACAAGGTTGGATGTAAAAAAATATATATATATAAATATATATCCGAAATCCTCTTGAACTCAATGTCAATGTAAAGTTAACCGGCTGACGTCAGGTTATACCACTTAAAATCGGCTTAAATGTAACGTAGCATTAGCCGGTCAAGCTAAGCTAATGGTACAACGCAGTTGTTTCCATGACAATACGGCAGAGGGTTACTTAGCACCAACCGTTAGCCCGTTAGCCAGGCTCGCGAGGACGACAATCTCTGCCTTACCTTGAATGTTGTGTTACGCTGACTCATATCTCAAAAATAAAAAAAACTCGTCGACAAAAATATCTGCAGCCAAGCCCGTTTTTTTGGTTTCCTCGGTGCCTTTGTGTTCTCCCTACAGGAGCTCCTCCACTCTCTCCTTCACCAGGACTGGCACGGCACAGCACGGCACGGCACGGCTCTGACAGACAGAAATGTGTCACAGAGAGGAAGGAGCGCTGTTATTTCACTTACAGCGGCGACCTGCCAGAGGTGTAGTTCTGTCCGCAGCCAGGAGGGGGCAGCACGGCGCCAATGTAATCACTATGCATTTTTTTCCCCCCACCATTCATTCATTTTATCAGCTGCAACCCATAAACTGCCTGCAAGCATAAATAATACAAACAGGCTTCGACCCTTCAAGTACTATACTATACTATACTACACTTTAAAAAACAAATTTAATTCCTCAAACAAAACAATAACACATAGTCAAGTACAGCAAATTACATTTACACAAAGAAAAAACGTTTTCGAAATTAGAGAAACATGGATGTAGCGCGCCCTCCAGTGGTTGGATGTTTAAAATACATTTTATTGGAGCGTACCACTTGGGCTATGATCAGGAGGGATCGATAAATGCACTTAGTGTCATTTCAAATGTATATTAACTATATATTTGACATTGAACGTCCCACTTTTAAAATAGCATCGGGAAAATTACTATAACTACCCAATATGTAGCTATATGTACGGTTTTCTGACAACTAGTTGTAGTTGGGTGACCCATGACGACATTTAAAATGGTACGGACTAGCTCGTCCTATTTCCTTCGTTTCTACCGAGCTAGTAGCAGCCATGAGGTAAGCAGGACATTTGACATTTAAATACGTGTTTGTATGCTAAGTAAACATTTAATGGAGTGGTTGGCTGCGTCATTTAAGACCAGTGGATAGACTGTATTGATGTTCAGCTATATGTAAAGTCTCTTATTTCTACCAGAATGCACGTAGCGTTAGCATGGGGCCTACGTTGGTGAGCTAAGTTAGCCGCATAACTACGACATGTTACTGAAACGCCACAGATCCTTAGCGGCTAATCAGCTGGCAACTGTGCAAGTATTTAGCGTCTATATCCATGTTATTCGAACTAGCTGATCAATGGCGTCAGTGAAATTTAAGTAAGCGAGCCAATACGACACATTTTAGGATCGCTCCTCTTCGCCTCTCGGTGGCGTGCAAGCGAGTGTCTGGCAGCTGATCAATTGGTGCACCTGGTTCGGTCAAGTGACTGTTCAATATGTTCTTAGGCTAAAAAATAAACTTCTCTCAATTTAAAAAAATTAGATGTAGTCGAATATTACCTGTTATGTCAGATGGATCTTTGTTTCATAAGCACGGTGACACGGATGCCTAACAGTACGTATTGTTAAATGCCAACTGGTGGTTTATGGTCCCTAAACAACATATTTACGGTAGAAGTACTTTATACCTTGATTTGGCAATTATGAGAATACTTGTGTTTTGTGTGTCTTGTTTGATTTTTTTTTTTTTTCTATTTGTAATCCAGGTTTAGAAAAGTTCAGTTTTGCTATCAGTAACAGGGTTAATAAAGTATTGAGTTATTAAATGAACACTTTCATGTTGTACGTTCAAATAGAAACTGTATTATACCTAAGGTGGCCTATTATTTCTCTGATTGATCATTTCAGTCAATTATTCAATGCTAAGAGTTGTTTTAGAGTTAAAATTCATAGATAATCATAAAGGCCCCTTTAGCGCTGTGTGTGTGTGTGTGTGTCTGATTTCCTGCAAAACTAACATGCCAGCATGCTCAGGCTCCAGAAGCGCTTGGCGTCCAGCGTTTTGCGCTGTGGCAAGAAGAAGGTGTGGTTGGACCCGAATGAGACCAATGAGATCGCCAACGCCAATTCTCGTGAGTGATTTGCTGTGCATCAGAGAGCTCTGTCTCTCCTCTCTCCGTGTGTGTGTGTGTGTGTGTGTGTGTGTGTGTGTGTGTGTGTGTGTGTGTGTGTGTGTGTGTGTGTGTGTGTGTGTGTGTGTGTGTGTGTGTGTGTGTGTGTGTGTGTGTGTGTGTGTGTGCGTGCGTGCGTGCGTGCGCGCGCGCAAGCTTCATAGGCCACCGTCTTTATTGCATTGTCTTTGCACCGCAGGCCAGCAGATCCGAAAACTGGTGAAGGATGGCCTGATCATCAGAAAGCCTGTGACGGTTCATTCTCGTGCCCGTTGCCGCAAGAACACATTGGCACGCCGCAAGGGACGTCACATGGGTTATGGTGAGTGACGTCCCTCTCCTTTTCCCTCATTTTGTTAGAATGCATCACTTTGATTTGATTTCCCAGAGTTTTGGTTGTTCTAGTAGCTGCTGCTTGGGGGACAAAATTAAATTATCACTTTTCCATGAAATTGTAAACCGTGTGGAACCCTGCAAATGGCAGTTGTTTGGTTTTGATATGAAGATGATTTGACACACTGCCATTTTATAGATTTCATGATAACGTATCATTCATTTCCTCCTGTCCAGGTAAGAGAAAGGGTACAGCCAACGCTCGTATGCCAGAGAAGCTAACATGGATGCGTCGCATGAGAATCCTGCGTCGTCTTCTTCGTCGCTACAGGGAGTCCAAGAAAATTGACAGGCACATGTAAGTGTGAATCTCGGCGCTCGCTGCTGGTGAATAAGCCAGCGTAGTTTGAACTCCTACTCCAGGAAGAGGCATCGTGCTTTTGAGACGCTCTGAGGTGTTTTTATTTCCGTTTCCTCCAGGTACCACAGTCTCTATCTGAGGGCCAAGGGTAACGTCTTCAAGAACAAACGCATCCTGATGGAGCACATCCACAAGCTGAAGGCAGATAAGGCTCGCAAGAAGCTGCTATGGTAAGTTGCTCTTTCTTTTGTGCAATGACACTTCTCTTCCATTTGCTCACGGTGTTACTGTCAACTAAAATTCTCCACCTTCTTCTACCCCCTCCAGTGACCAGGCTGAGGCTCGTCGCTCAAAGACGAAGGAGGCGCGCAAGCGCAGAGAGGAGCGTCTCTTGGCCAAAAAAGAAGAGATGATCAAGAACTTCGCCAAGGAGGAGGAATCTGCAAAGAAGTGAATTTAGATTGAAAGTTTTTCTCATCGGATTCTGCTTTTCTTGCTAATAAATTTGGATAAAAGAGTCATTGTCAGTTTGGTGATTATTGTATGCCGGTTTTGGAGCGAGTGATCACTACAAAGCAGTAATTGTTGTAAGATATCTTTATTTTTTTTCTCTCCAGAATGAGTTAATTCCTTGTGACTTCATCAGTCATAATTTATATCTGACCAAAATGAGGTTTAAGACGCCTTTTTCTTTATGTGGCCATCTATCTGTGTGATCCTCCAGCACTTCAAAGAGCTTTAGTGTGGTGATTGTGTTCATGTGGCTTAAGAAAAGACTGTTTGTGTCAGTGTTCTCAACAGTCCAGCAAGTGGCAGCAGAGCACCAGTAGTTCTCTTAACATCAGACATCTTCGTTCATTGCAATCAACCAGATGTTTAAAACACTAAAATATAAAGCAGATTAAATGGTGGCTCAAACCCCAGAGGCTGAATCGGTTTCATCAATATTAAATCACATTTTAGCTCAACACCAGCAGAATGCTGTCACTCAAAAATGGGCAGTTTCCAGACAAGAGTCAGTCATTAACTCAAATTTGTCATAGAAGCAAGTGATACACCTCATATCTTGATACAATCTTTACTGTACAAACCTCAAATACTCAGTTTATCTGTTTCCTGCTCTTGGTTGGTCATTTATACAACTGTAGTGGCCATTTGTCAAAAACAAACATAAATCAAAGGGCCACTGATGCACCATGGGTTTGTGGTTTACGCAGGAGAAAAAGTTAATTGTCTGTACAGGATTCTGTTTCTCATGATTTATTTAACCAAATAATGCCTCTCCTCCTCTGGTATAAAAAAACATAGGCCCACCCCAGTGCATGCTGGTCCTGTACCTGCCTACTCCTATATATATATATAACCGCAGGTGCCCACAATGTTACCCAGTTCATAAACCAACACAAAACATAAGTATACTAAACAACAAATTAAACTAAAGAAATGGCTATCAAAAGAAAAAGCTACCTAAATATATATTTAAAATCTAACCTAACTAAGCAAACATCTAGAATAATTAAACTACTCATGAATAAAATAACTAAACACGAACATCAAATTAATAGCTCCTACATAATTGATTGAACAAAGAGTGCTGCAGCATTGTTCATGCATGATGTGTCGAACAGGCTGCTTCTCTTTTTTAAATGCCTCCACACATTCTAGGTCCTCCTCTGCCTGTGTGTGTGTTTGGTTGCCAGTCTTAATGTGTCGGTGATGCATTTCATCCGTGACTGATGAATTTACAACTAACTGTGTGAGCAATCACTTTCAGTCACTTTGAATTCAGCTCCGTTTGATTGCAGTTGACATTCAGAGAGGTGAAGAACAAACTTTTGACTTCTCAGTGTGGACGATTGGATACCGCTGATTGTTCATATAGATGAACCCAAACAAGCAAGTCACAAAGTCACAAACTGAATCACACCTTCGTCCAAACGTTGGCCATGCTCCAGCTTACAACCGCCGACAGCCATCAAGGCATTCTTACTGCTCAGGCCTTGATGGATTCCTTCTTGCTTGCTCCCTTGAGGAGAAGTGACTGAAGTGTTTGCAGACGCAGCAGTCGCTAACCAGGACCGACAGGCAGCTGAGTCCGTCTGTGTTTGTGAGAATGAACTCGGGGATGCTCCTCAGGTGGATTCAAAGCAGATGTTATTCAGCAGGATGTGTGTGGCACCGGTGTTTGACTTTGAATTCATTTTTGCTATGGATGGAAGGATATACCAATGACGTGCTATAGTCGGGAATCTAGAAATTAATAATTCACAACGTTTTAGGCTTTTGGACTAAGACCTCAAGGGTTGAACCTCATACATTTTCTCCCACAACTTGCCCCGGAGAGTTGACGTCCTGCTCACTGGCAGGAAGTTTAACTTTGTTTTAAATCTGGTTTGTATTATCCTCTGTTCTTATCATGCACCATCACGCATAAACAATGAGACACCCGAGCTCTAGAGGCTGCAGTGAAAACACCTCATGTTTAAAAGGCCTTGAGGAGCTGGAATGAAAGATTACACAGCATAATGCAGCTGCTTACCTTGGTATTCTGATCCTCCATGGTTTAACCATAGGTTTACTAAAATTGCTACCTTAACCATAGGTTTACTAAAATGCTCAGACAGACAGACACAGAACCAACAATTCAAAAATAAATGTGAGATCTCCAGAAAGAAGCCATAGGGATTGCTAACGGAGGAAGCGGGCTTTGTGCAGCGAGGCCATTTTGTAGCTCAGTTAATGTATTTCTTCATTACCAGGAGGCACTCCTACTTCATGAAGCGTGAGCCTTAATGAGATTAGATAAGGAGAGGAATACGAGATGAAACGAAGCAGCGCTCTTTATTACGGTTGGCCTTCAACCCAGGCAAAACAAACGGAGAACACTAAAGAGTTCAGATCTTTAAAAACATTTGAGATTAGAAGATTAAAGTAATGAAAGGTTCTTTTTTTAAATATAAAAACAGTTAATACGTCAAATCTTTACCCAGCGCTTGGCAGTTTGTGTTGAGTGTTGGGCTTTATCTCTATGGTGGTATAATGAACTGTTGGCCATCGTAGGTTTCAAGAGACCTTTATGGAGTTACAAAGGTCTCAGAGGATGGATTGATAAATGTCAAGTTTAATGTGCATGGGATCCAGCTGTAACCTTAACCTGACACAGTCACCTGCCTATAAAACACTCTGACGTCTCTTTTGTACCACATCTTCGCCTATTTTTTTTATTTACTCACC
This sequence comes from Cebidichthys violaceus, assembly GCF_023349555.1. Taxonomy (NCBI): domain Eukaryota; kingdom Metazoa; phylum Chordata; class Actinopteri; order Perciformes; family Stichaeidae; genus Cebidichthys; species Cebidichthys violaceus. The sequence continues at coordinate 1,738,633 of NW_027176650.1, forward strand.
TCTACTACCCAATTGCTTGGTTTATATATGGGGAAATATATCATAAAGCATGGGAAGGATTCACAATGTTCCCAACAGTATCAGACAGACAGCACCGTGAGATAGGCGAGTCAGCACCGCCGCGTTCAAACCGGGTCTCACGCTTTTACGCTCACCACCCAGACAACTAAAAGACATCATGTGAAATCAAAGAAACGGCATCATATTGTGAGTGTACCGGCACTAACGAGGGCATTACTAATGATCTCGTATCAGATCAGAGTTTCCAAAAAAAAACACATTTCACTCAACCTCGCCGTCATTGCTTTTTTGTTCTCTCGCACCATTTAAACTGAAAATAAGGCCATTCAGCAAGCAGTTCTACATTCATTGATTTTATGGTGAAATTCTTAAATACATAATTGCTAAGATCAAGGGTAAACTATTCTGAATGCATGTGTGGTTACAAGCCAAGTCAAGCAAAATCAGATCAAGACACTAATTAACCTAAATACATTTGATTGACAGATTTTATTCTTCGAAGCACTTTGGATGCAACTTGGACGTTTCATTTACAATGACGTCTGTCTCTGCTAAGGTGTCTCACTTAACAATTTAATTTCACTCCTGAGAGACTGTTAAAGTGGTACAAATATAGTTGTCAGTTATGAATTGGAAATATGCTACCACAGCGTTCAGTGAGAACAAACAGAGCTTCGCCAAGCAAATTGAATCAATACTGATACAGCAGTAAGCCTAAACTAGATGCTTCATGTAATATTAAGCATCTAGTCGACTGTGATTAAAAATCGGTTTTCTGCTGCACGATGAGACGATGAATCATTTTCTCACTCGTGAGTGAAATTTAATTAATATAGTCAATGTTTTGGTTGAAAGATGCAGAAGGAATTAAACCGTTTACTGTGATTTGTCTTCTCTAGCAACGAGCAACACCCGACTCCTGACGTTTAACTCGTCTATACACAAGCATCCCTCTTCACAGTAAACGGAAAAATCGACCACATTTATACACACACTCTATAATAGAAACAATACGATGCAGTTTGACACATGAACAGATGGAAAGGATGAAAAGAAAAACAAGCCTCTGAGGAGAGAAGGGGATGATGAGGCAGCAGGGTCAAGAGTAAAGAAGGAATAATTGTCAAGAACGTCATTTTGTACAAGATGTTCTGAACATTTAGAAAGATCAAACAATTTAGGATGGAGATTCATGTGTCCTTTAAGCTGTAAATCTAGTCACATTTCGTGATTCCACTTCATGGACAGTTTCATCACCGTGTTCCATATCAAAATCACAACTCGGGGAACAGAAGAATGTTTTCCCAGTATTTCACGCCGTCTTCATCTTTCTGCTGTTTTCCTTTCTGTCCTCTATGCTCTCTCAAAAAAGCTTATCTTTGTAAAAAGATACTAAGAAAGGCGAGACTTATTACCAACTATTTCCCCCGTCGTGCTGATTCTTCAGTACGCTGAATATCGTCGCCTTTTTTCATCTTTTCTATCTGCCGTCGCAGAGTTGTTGACTCAGGCAGCGAGTAGGGAAAAAGTAGCTTCAGCTGATAGCAAGCAAAGCATCTTTAGCAAAACAGAACAGCTCCAATTATCCTCTAATCCCTGCGCCTCGAAGGCACAAAACCCCCCAAAAGTCTGTGACACACTTCAAATTGAATAGATAAGCTTAGGCTGTGCTCTTCATACCGGGACAGGACACTTTAAAGGGTCCTTTGTAAGTTATCACCAAATTGAGCCAGTAGTATATGGAAAACAATAGACTGCTTGAATGTGAAGTGTGTCTGCGTATATTTATATATGGGTAGAGAGCTTAGGCGGAGTAGCTGAAAAATTAATATCTTCAGATCCACAAATGCACCGTTTTTGAGCTGCGGGGAGAGTGCAAAGAAAACCTGTTCAGTGGATTTCAAGTCCTTTTCTTAGCGACTTAATGGATTTTGAAGTTGGCTTTCAAGATTTCAGAGCGTGCTGGATCGGGAAACCATTTAAAAAAGGGCAGGGAGGGCCGAGGTTGGGGAGGCGAGGCGTTAAAGAGGACCTGTGGCAGCACACTCTTCCATCATGTTCGCCTGAGAGGAAACACACAGAACAAAAATCTGAGAGCAAAGACCTTCTGTTTAGTCTCAAGATCTCAGTTTCTTCTGCATTAGCCTACAAAGACAAAACATAGTAACTACCCATCTGGTCAAAGTTAAAAACCGGCTGGTTTTATCATATAAATGATTATGCCAAACACGTGATTTCTGACGAAATAGCATGAAACAATACAGCTAGCGCAAGGCTAAGCTAATTCAAGCTAGCTGCTGTAATAGCACACATAACATTAGCTACAGATTAATGTACCCTATACTATAGCTGGTCCTAGATAAACAAGCAGCTTAGCAGAGTGATCAACATGTCCGCTTTCAACCCTGAATTCAGGTGATGTGATGTCAAGTTATTATTCAAATGTATACAAAGCGAACAGAACATTTTGTTGTAGCTACAACGTTTCCCCTGCTTCTTGTCCTTAACATTAAGGTCTCAAGAACCGAGTCCCCAAATAAACACCATTACAAAGTCTGTTGGCCAACTAGCCTGAAAACCTTTTTCTCTCAACTTCACTGTTTATAGTAGGCCTATGCTCTGCTTAGCCTACATAAGATGTCTTCACAATCATGATTACGTTGGCTTTATGCTACTATATATATATCGTTCTCAGAGGGTGGTAAAGTACCGTGTGCCAGATGGAGTAAATCTGTAACTACAAAGCAGGAAGTAACTAGGAAACCAGGACACTCAGTGTCAAAAAGAGTGTGTTTACCTAATAATTAGGGAGATATAAACTGTCTTTAGACAGCATTACTAATGCAAAGAAGCAGCTTAGTGTGGAGATAAATCACCGGAGGTCTTGCAGTCGTTAACGAGCATTAACACTAAAGCAAACCAGCTTTTGATCCTTCTTGATCTGAATAAAAGCAAGCTGGGAAACATATACAGCCTAAATCAACAGCACTCCTCTTAAAACCATAAGAGCCGCGTCCTCAAGGTCCCTTGATCCTAATGCTGCTCGACCGTCAACAACATCATCAAAGCTAATTAATTATAATTGCGAAAAGGTTAAGGAGGATGTCGAATAAACACAAGTGGTCAGTGCTGATGAAGAGGGTGTGTTGAGTGCAAAGCACTGAGAGCAGGTGTGGAGGTGGGCTGGAGCTGCAAGAGTGGAACTTAGTGTTTATGTTTTTCATAAGGTGTCATGGGCTTAACTCAGAGCAACATCTGCGATAACCCACTGAACAGCCATCTGGCTTACAGGGCAACTTCCAGTTTAGACATTCGCCTCAGTTCATCAGGATACGGAACAGGGACAGTTAGATACGAATGCACTGGACGTGACTTATCTGACGTTAGCACAGAACGAGAAGCGGTGCAGGTTCCGTTACTGCAGAGCAGAGTTCTTTGGTGGCCTCAGTCTCCATGGTTTTAAATCTGCAACGAGAGATTAACAAATCAAAATATTGTGCGATAGTAAGGCAAATCAACGCATCAAAGAAGCAACTGACCTCACGGGACGCACACGTCATGTCTGAGGCCAGAGAAGGGGAGTAAGGAAGTATACAGCCTCTCATTAAGTGGAAGTGATTGCACCTGAGGGGGCAGTTCTTTTCCATGCAGGAGCGTTAGCCTCAGGTGTGGCCACGTCCACTGGAGGGGAAAACACTCGAGCGGCGCTCAACAAAAAGCCTGTGGGGATTTATGACACCGACACGTTTCGTTCGGCATGTTCACCACGCGAGCCGGAGAAGGGTCAGCTCAAGGTTGGAGGCTCTAATCTGTGGGATGAATACTGTTAGCTTGTGTTTGTGTACTTGAGGTGCTTGATGTTACGGTTGCTGAGGAGCAATCAAACCAAAATAACATTAAATCAAGCACTGGTGGAAAACCACTTGAAAGATGACCTTGTGGGATGACAAAGCAGCAACTCCATCAATCACGTGATTTAAAGGGTCATTTTTTGAAATGAGTCTGATTTCTGGGACTTGGAAAAACATCAGAAACATCCTCTGATTTCTCTAATAATTACAGTAATGCTGGATTCAGTGCAGGAGCCGTGCCATTGTGTTTGCTAAAGAGCTAATTCTAATTACATATATACATAATTACAATTTATGGGTGAAATCAGAATGAGGCTGGTAATAGGACTTTCCAAAATGACTTGTACTCATTAATGCACATATGCATCATTTTAGTTATTGCCTTAGTTAGATCTGTACTTCTGACTGAATACAAAACTTACTTTCAGGTTGTTTCATCCTGCAGAGCTCTTCAGTGGATTCCACAATGCCACTCTTTTCATAAATGTTTTATCTATAAGACAATGCTTTTAAGGTGGAAATATGATTTTGGAAACAGTGGTTTGAAGCTCATCCATCTTCATAAATAAAATTCTCTTGATCTCTTTTCATTGTGTGTGAGAATAAACAGAATGTCGCCCAGGGCCTCCCCTAAAATACTCTACAGAAGCAAAGAAACGTATGCGATTCCTCAAATCTGAAATTCATGTTTCAACCCCGGGGGCCTATTTTCTCCGTCCTGCTCAACCTCTGAGAACAACTCGGAGGAAATATATATATATATATATATATATATATATATATATATATATATATATATATATATATATATATATATATATATATATATATAAGCGCTGACTTTTCACCGTTCAGACTCGAAAGCCATGGGAACTCGGTGAACCATCTTTTACCTCTGGACTCTGCCGCCTGCCGCTCACTCCTGTCACCTGACGGCGTGTTTGTGCAAACGGCATCCACTGAGAAAGCGGAGGTATGAGCCTCAGAGGCAGGAGATGAGACCATGCATTAAACATGCCATCTCGCTGTACCTCCTTCATTTTTAATGGTCCAGTTGGCTGGCGGTGTGGAAGAACGTAAACACGACTGGAACCTGAGGACGGTGACAACATAAGACGGGGAGGAGGAAAAATAACACCAGAACTCAGGCGTGGTCGTCAAAGGCTGCAGCTGGAGTGTTGAGTCACCCGAGTCGTGATCATAATTCCTCTGGTTTGGAAATTGACTTGCAACCATCAGTCAAATGCATTAACTTGCTTTTACTTGCCCATTTTATTTCGGCAGGTACCGACACAGGTGTAGGTTAAGGTTCAGGTAAAACACACGACAACAAAGCAGCGATGCAGCTTTGATGAAATGGAGGGCTGATGAGGGAAACAGGTGAGCAGGTGAGCAGGGAAGGTTGTGACTGCAGGGCGAGTCAGAGGGCGTCTGGTGGACAGGTAGAGAATGGAAATGAAGGGGTTTAGGGGGGGGAGTGTGGCTCCAGGGATGTCAGCTATCACGGCTCAGCAAAGCTCTAAAAACACAAAGCGTGTGTGTGTACCTACTCAGACCACATGGCAGACAGACAGAGTTTATGACTAGCTGGTGAAAAAAAAGAGGAAAAAAGAGAGTGTATGATGGATTTACGGTGTCTGTGTGTGATATCCTCTCACACACACTGAATTAAACAGACAGTAAGAGGAAGTGAGGGATTATTTTTGTATTTGCGTGTGTTTGATGCTGGGGTCTGTAAGGTGTTTTTTTTTTTTTTTTTGTATTATTCACGTCTGCCAAGCAGCAGAAAGCTTTATTTCTCTCTGACAGCGCTTTTGCTGATCCTTCTCGCCTGCCTATATAATCAAGTGCTATTTTTGGCACGGATTTTGCATCTGAATTTGCATTGTTGCTATATTCCAGCACTCTTGTCAACGCCCTTGCGCTGCAATCATCACCCCCTACTGAGAGTCTGTGATGCAGCCGAAGGCCAGTTATGAAAAAAAAAGTGCAAAGAACGGAGTGTGAAGAGTATATAGGCAGGCGATGACAGTGCAACAACTCACACATTTAACGAGCCATTTTACTTCTTCTTCCTCTTTGATGCTCCGTTTGGATTTGTTGCCCAATACTAAACCTTCCATGTGATGTTGATGGATGGAGCGTGAAAGCAGAGCGAGGTTTGCTGAGGGAGAGACGGACGCTCAGCCTTACATCCTCTGCTTATCGCAGAGAAAGAGAATTTGAGAGAAGGATTTCAACCTCCTCTGCTCACAGTCATGAAGCAGAGAGAGAGAGACAAAGAGAGAGAGCTCAGTGGTACAGTAAGTGGAGAGCACCGCGCCATCATGGGCACCAAAGTCAGCGATTTTTATGAAACTTAAGAGAAGCTAGATGTTCTGCCAGTTGCACACATTTCTCCCTCTCTCTGTCTTTCTCTCTGCGGAGATGGAAATCACATTTGATCCAATTTGATAACAGAACTGGGTCATGATTTGAGAAATGTTCCTCACACCACAGCAGGGACACACACACACACACACACACACACACACACACACACACACACACACACACACACAAACACTCGCTTTGCCAGCTTAGTCTATGGCCTGCCAGCAGCTTCTCCGTTGCCAATTAATTTCATTGGGAGTTAATCACATTATTTATGGTCATTAAGAACAAGGAGTCCTCTCAGGCTCGGCACTGTCATGTCACATGAAAGATCTCGGTGTATTTCTGTGGCCATGAAGGGAGACGTCTTCTGCTGGGATTCAAATGATGAATTTAGGTGGGAAATTACACATTGAATATGAGGTGAAGGTGCAGACGTTCAGCTGTAAATTTGTGTATGACAGGAAAAAAGTGCAAGCATGAAAAAAAAGGAGCATTTAAATGTTTTTTTTCTTCGTGGTGTTTTCTCGTCATGCTAGCAGCTGTCAGTCCACTTCTTTGGGCTGAAATATCTCAACAGCTATTGAATGGATTACCACGTCAGGTCAAAATGTTTCCCAATAAATAGGACCAAATGCATGCGTACTTATGATACTCATATCAATAGGATATGAGTATCTGTAGCTGTAGGAAGAGAGCGGCCTTCACCGCGAGGTCACCGTTTAGGTTCACGTCTTCTACAAACCCATTAAACGCGGTGACATACGAGGCCCGACCCCGCTGCCATTCATCACATCAACTGGTGAAGAAGTGTGCTGGACAGCGTTAGTAATTGATGCCCGGGACAAAGTCCGATCAGTGTCAATCAAGACCAGTGCCTGGACGGGATATTGACTGGAGTAAAATAAATAGTACACACAAAGAACAGACCGGAGTGAATTATCTATCAAATAAAGAGAGCACACAATTTGACGGTTTGTCTGACTTTATTGAGAGATGTGAGGGTCAAAGGGCAGCTAGCCATGCAAAGAACTAGCCCGGTAGTGTGCATTAAGACGAGGAAGGGAGTTCACCTGGGTAAATACGGATCCTGAGCCGGTCTCGGTTCTAGCCGGTGAAGGTAAATGTTTAGGATTAGCGCGGCGCCGACCGATCCAAGATGGACGCTTTGTAAAAGCTGGAGTCCAAATTCAAACTGTTGCAAAAACACAGGTGTGTATATATATATATATATATATATATATATATACAGACACGTGTGTCTGAGCAGAGTACAAAATAAAGTGAGCGACTAGAACTGTTGTGCATAGTATTTGAAAAGATTTGTGCTGACAGGGCTGAATGGTAATCGAGCAAAGGGATGCATACATTGGTAAGTGGGACAGTAACTAATGATCTCCTGTAATTTATATAACTGAGATTAATGCCCTTAGTCGGCTCATGGATAGCTGCAAACCTCCTGGTCAGAGGGCTATTCAGAGCATATATATATATATATATATATATATATAGTATTTTCATAAGGCTATTTACAAATACTGTCATATCTTTATTTACAGTTATTGCCACAACAAAGGCAGTTTGTCACTGCCTTATGGTTCACAATGAGCAATAAATCAAATGGTGTGTGGTGATTTGGTCTTTTAGACCTTAAATAACAGACAATAACAGTCTCTCAGAGTTACGTCAAAGTAATCGCATGTGCCGTCAGTAAGAATCCAGCACATTTCAGACAGCTGAAGACGTGAACATGCCTTCTGATGGACCACTGTTTTGACAATTAACACTGAGTTTGGTTTATTTTACCCATCGGCCTGAATGCTCTGCTCTTCCGTGCCAGAAAAGCATCAGAAAGTGGAGACGTCACACCGTCCTCGAGTTGTAGTACAACAAAAAAACAAAAAACAATACGACGGCAAATATTAACGGGACTTCACATACAGATAAACAACGCTGACACTGTAATGACAGGAAGCAGATTGTAGCGGTTGGTTTCAGAGTTACACGGGACAGAGCGAGCCACAAACATCTGTGTGCAGGGAGAGCGTCATCGAAGCTCCCAGAGGGGAACGCAACGCATTCCTCACATCGGAGCTGTGAAAAGCACAAAATGTACAGTAATGTAATCACTGGAGAGCAGTTTGAAATATATAAAATACCAGTGTGAGTGTGTGTGTGTGTGTGTGTGTGTGTGTGATGTTCATTGGATCAAGATGTAGCATAGAAGACTGTTTTTTAGATCTTTACACACAATGTAATACCTGAATCGCTTTCTATTCGGAGCAGGAGTGACACATATGCAAATCATAAACCCATATGAAGAAGGCAGACGTGTGCACGATGGGAGCTGCAGTCTGCACGCACACACACACACACACACACACACACACACACACACACACACACACACACACACTTGAAATCTACTAAATCTCTTAAAGTTCATGAAACAAGCCACTATCAGAAACAGCTACAATCTCGTACTTGTCTTGTTTTCTCTACACAAACGGTGAAATGAAGACTCTTGAACGCTCCTCGACATCAGAGTGAGGTCGTCCTCCCCCCATCATTTTTCGGCAGAGGGACGACCAACGGAAACGGCTGGTGAGGTAGCCAGACATCCTGCGCTCTATCCTCTTCAACAATGATGCTACATTTCTGTTGTGAGTGGGATTAAAACCACACAAAGTAAAGTTTGTGCTACAAGAGAAGTAGCCCCCCCCCTCCCTTCCTTTAAGTCTCAAAAGCTTCTGCAGTAAAAAGCTGGGTCGTTGTACGGTCAAGCTGCAGATTCACTGCCACTCTATTGGAGGGGTGGGGGGGTGCGTGTTTGGCGAGGTCAGGTGAGGTGTCGGGCAAACACTCCTGAGTTCACCTCCATCGTAGGAAACGTTGTTTTTTTCGAACTGAGGGTCAAGGAGAAACGCGCCGCCGTCATATTTCTAGCAGATTCTTCACAGGGACCGAGCCTCTCTTCTTCCCGCTGCTCAGCCGCAGGAAACCGTCAACCTCCTCGCTCTTCCCCACACAGATCTACAGAGGGAGGGGAGAGAGGAGCATGGAGCAGGAGGAGGAGCGAGTGACATTCAGTAATGTGAGAGAGTTTGTGGACTGAGGCGAAAAGTGAGCTGCATTGGAAGCCATAACATGCTGTCCTCTGTAATCGCAGCAGTTTTCTGCATGAATTTGCATACGTTTAATGCATCCAATGTGTGTGTGTGTGTGTGTGTGTGTGTGTGTGTGCGTGTGTGTGTGTGTGTGAGAGAGTTCACCTGGGCCTCTTTCACAGTCATCTGGCCTTCGTCTCGGTTGCCGTGAAAACCGTCCGTGACCTTCCACACTCGCTCGCCGGGGCGGACCCTCTGCACAAAGTTGGCCGGGAACAATCCCACCTTGTCTCTGCTTTTCCCCTGGTAAACACACACACACACACACACACACAGTTATAAATAGATATTTTCTGTTTCAGCTAAAATGGGGGGAAAAAAAGGTTCTTAATTGCTTGCAGTGCAGCGATTCACGACGCTGACTACTAAGGCCACGATGTGCCACCTTGTTGACAAACGGGAACTACCGTATTTCAACCGTCTGCCTGTTTACATCTTCTACTACAGTCCTCGGATGAGCATACGCAATGAGATTATTTTTTCTGTTTACTTGGCCGGTTGCCAAAAATATGCATCACATTTTTATCACGGTAACACATTGGAATTTTTTTAAAAAGGAAACAAACATCACAATTAGCTGACAAACAGAAATAAAAAGATAGTTTTTGTTCTCTAATTAGTCACGTCAGTACTACACCAACAAAAATAAAAAAAAAGCATCTGCATTTGCGGCGCCCTAATCCCCCGTCTATTCTCATCAGACGCTCAAAGCCTCTGGTTGCCAAGTTAGCTGTTTTGTGTCCCGATGTTGGCTCCTCCACATCTAGCAGAGGCATGTTTACGTTGATAATGGCAGGAGCGGGATTTAAGCGTAATTTAATGTGTTTGCATGGGCGGAAATGACTCTCAATGCTATAATAATAAAGTTAATTCATCCACGTTGTACTTTAAATATCTGCTGTTTTTACATTTATTCGGAGTAGATCCCAGCTGATATTGGGGCGAAGGCAGGGCGCCACCCTGGACAGGTCTCCAGGCTTTGTACACCAGTGATATAATCTATAGAAACATGGTTATACTGCTTGTTATTTATGTATTTACTAAAGTGGATGTCTAGGTACTTTTCCCTGCTGACAGACCTGACCGTCCTTCGGTTAGGTGAAGGTTAGAATCTTCAGATGCCTCATTAAAACTCTTTTCCTCTTCATGATAGAGCAGCTCTTCTAACACCCTCACCTGCTGTCCTTTAAGCACATCCACCATCTCTGTGGTCTCACCGTCTCTGAACAACACCGTCTAACTGAAGTCCACCTGAAATATTTTGTTCCTCACCTTCCACCAGTCCTCGTTGGAGTCATCTGTGACTTGAACTCTGTCGCCAGGCCTGGAGGGAAAACACACAGTCAAACAAAAGGGCTTGTAGCCAAGACTTGTAGAGAATCCTTTAAAGCATTTATCACCACGTCTGTGGGAAATATGCTTTCTTGCCGACTTGATGTCGGTATGCTAAATAGGAAGCTACGGCCAGCAAACATCGGCTCAGCAAAACGACTGGAGGCATCTTACAGTCTTTGATGCTAAGCTAAACCTAACCGGCTGCTGCCTCTAGCTTCCTGAGCGAGATATACAGCTACAATATTATGAAACAGAAACATGATAATCACGTTACAATAAGTAGCATTCTGTCAGTTTTTACATCATGTTTTGAATGTGAGTCTCACCTATAAATGAAAAGAGTAGTCAGGTAGGACTCCACACTGAAGTCCACCTCATTTTTCATGTGTTATGCACAGTACTGTAACCGTCACCGTGACATTATTTTTTTTTTTCTCAGAGGAAACTGTTCCGTGCACGTGGCAAAACACCTCGTGCACGCTCCTCTTGCACAGACGCATCCTCCAGATTAGTGGTGGGTGTCGTACCACACTCAGCAGTTTCCTGCACCTACTAACATACAAAGACTCCATGTCACACACTCAACGCAGTGGTTTGTCCTCCCCGGGCTCCCAGCACCCCCCCCCCCCCCCCCCCCTCCCAATACAAACCCTGCAACCCCCCCTCCCTACAGCACTCCCGCTGAGGAGGCAGATGGTGTGTGAATGTCAGTAAATGTTGGCCAGGTACACCCTCCCTCCTGTTTCATCTGATGCCTCTCATGTACACAATCAGTACAGTATGCAAAGAAATTGGACTGACTGTAGTTCCAAGTCATTCTTCTCCTGAGGCAGGAACTTGTAGAGAGCCACATATGTGTGGATGGAGTGGACCTCTACTTTCTTAGGAGTCTGATGAAAAGAGGGAGTAGCAAAGGACACAGAGAGAGAGACAGAGACAGACACAGAGAGACACAGAGAGAGAGAGAGAGAGAGAGAGAGAGAGAGAGAGACAGACAGAGAGAGACAGAGAAAGAGAAAGAGATAAAGAGACAGAGAGAGAGAGAGAGACAGAGAGAGAGACAGACAAAGAGAGACAGACAGAGAGAGAGACAGACAGACAGACAGACAGACAGAGACAGAAAGACAGAGACAGACAGAGAGAGAGAGAGAGAGAGACAGACAGAGAGAGAGACAGACAGACACAGAGCACAGAGAGAGAGAGAGAGAGAGAGAGAGAGAGAGAGAGAGAGAGAGAGAGAGAGAGAGAGAGAGAGAGAGAGAGAGAGAGAGAGAGAGAGAGAGAGAAGATTGTTATCTGCATGCTTTCTTACGGTGAGTCTGAAACTGAGTGAAAAGGATGAAGAGTCTGAAGGGGCTGACAGAGTGCATGCTAAAAGAGGCTGAAAGAAGAGAGGAGTGCTGACTACACACCTTCAGGCTGACCCTGTCTTCTGAATCAGCCTTCTCACTTTCAGGAGGGGTGAGCACTGGAGAGACGGAGAGGAAAAAGAAAAAAAGGGGGGAAGGAAAGACAATATGCGTGAAAGGAAGAAGGATTGTAAAAAAAAAACAGAGAACGAGGGAAAAGAGTGCAGGTGCAAAAATAAAGAAATAAAAAGGGAGAGGTGCACAGAGAGGTCTAGTTCTCTGTGCGGCAAACAGAACGAAGGCAGAAGTCAAGGTCATTACTGTAAGTGGCAGCAGTACAAACAGATCATTCCTTCTCCTGGGACTAAAGACGGAGGCTACAATACGATACAAATGAGATATAATGTGTTCATTATAGGGAGGCTAGCTGTAGCGTTAAGCTAAGCTAACCAGCTGCTACCAGTAGCTTTATATCTGAAGTAGACACGACAGCGGTATCAATCTCGTGCCTCCCGGAAAAAGGGCAAAAAAAAGCTTATTTCCGAAGATTTCAAACTGTCCCTTTCAGGTATTTCCAGTGTTTATCTTAAAAGCTGCAAAAACAGTCAATTATCAGACGGAGAATTCAAAGGAAAATGATTTACTTACTTCCCGGGATGTGCTCCTCTTCGGCTATTGGCTGGTTTTCTAGTTTGTCTTGCAATTTCTCCTCCTGTCGTAAAGAAAGAGTTGCAGCCGGCGAAGTCAGCAACATTCTCGGTATGATTAATGTCAACATGAATTCACAGGACCGACCGGGGTTTTTATGTGTGTTTTTATACCTCGTGACAGGGCGACTCTGAGATACTGCTGAAGCTGGAGCGACTCAACTGAGCCAGCGACGTCCCGTAGCGCAGCGCCTCGTACACGGGGTCCACGATGCCGTTATCCGCCTCTACACACAGACACAGAGCAACACGGGTAGGGTTATAGCGGACACTATACCCCCACACACACACACACACACACACACACACACACACACACACACACACACACACACACACACACACACACACACACACACACACACACACACACACACACACACAGAGGCCATAGGATCGAAGGCCACAGACACGGTGATTAGTCATCCTCAGATTTTAGTTATTTGTCTTGTGAGGAATCACTGTTTTACCATCACTCACCTTGGGCAGCAGGAGCCTCTCTGACCACGCCCAGAGTATCACTGGTTAACAGAGGAGAGCTGAAGTTTCTCTTGAACGCTCCCGTCTGACAAGCCGGAAGAGAGAGAGGAGAGACAGGAGAGAGAGGAGAGACAGGAGAGAGACAGGAGAGAGACAGGAGAGGGAGAGACGAGGAGCCCCGGGGGGGAAAAGTCAACTTTGTGTGCCGGATGGTAAAATACATCATTATTTTCATTAATGAGACCAACAGTCATGTGACAAGAAGGAGGAGAAACTCTGACTGAACTTCAGGAAGTGAACACAGAGAGGAGAGGAGAGGGGAGGAGAGGGAAGGGGAGAGAGAGGAGAGATAGCAGAGACAGGAGAGAGAGGAGAGAGAGGAGAGAGATGAGAGATAGGAGAGACAGGAAAGAGAGGAGAGAGAGGAGAGACAGGAGAGGAGAGAGAGAGATGAGAGAAAGGAGAGAGATGAGAGAGAGGAGAGACAAGAGAGAGAGGAGAGACAGGAGAGGAGAGAGAGAGGATGGTGGAAGGAGAAACGTTACTAGAAAAAGGACAAAGGGCGGATGTGATATTTTGCTGTGTGGTTATCTCAGAGGAGGTCTACAGTAAGTATCAACTGAAATGAATGCTGATATATTTCAGAAAACGCTTTGAGAGGGAAAATGTGGATTAAGGTACTCGTTTAATTTATTTTTATGAATGTAATAAAGAAATCTGCAATATAAAAAAAGACACAATAAAACACAGAGGTGGAATGTAAGGAGGTACATTTAATGATGTACTGTACTTCAGTACAAATTCAAGGTACTTTACTCAAGAATTTACATTTTATACATTTTTATACTTCACTATATCTCAAAGGGAAATATTCTATGACTATTCTTCACACCCTTCCTGTCCAGTGAAAACATGCGTCTGATTTAAAATTCTAAGGATTAAACTCGTCGCATTACTTTTTACAGCCGTAAATCACAGTACAATTACTTTGATGAAGCAGTAGGTTGCTGTACAATTACGGTTTTAAACTGTGATTTTACAGTGTGCTGTTGTAGAACAAACTGTAAAAGGTAATGCATCTCACATCTCAGTCATTCACTATACATATACACTTAAAATTATATTGTAAAATACTGTGAATCGGACAGTTTTCCACAGTTTAAAAATGAAATGACTAAATTGAAACTAAGTTATTCTGCTATAATATCTGTGCATGTATACCAACATGTGATTCACGTACAGTGAAGGTTAGGCATGAATCACTTTTTAAGGTTAGGAGGAGATTGAGGTCAGGGTTAAACTTTGGCTCCTCCCTCTCTTCCCTCATCTCTCTACCGTTGGCTCTCTAACAAACCCGCCGTCTCCTCCAGATAACACACCGACTGTGGATGAGCGTCTCAAACAACAGCGATAAAAAAAAAAAAAAAAGGAACTTAAATAAATGTCACACCTGGCATCGGCAGTAAATCACAGGTGCAGTAAATGTCTTTGCATGGCCAACAAATAACAGAAAACATAAGCCTGACGGTAATCTAAAAAATGAAAACGTTAACAGACACACGTAGATCAGCTGGTATGATCTACGGATGGTGGACAATAATACACTCTCCATTAGTTTTAATGGGGAGATTGTCCACCCAACACGTCTAATAGAGCGGGACTAAAGCGTTCTCCTCTCCTTCACCCATGCGGTCTGAACGTCTTCTTTCTTTAGCAAGAGAACAGGATCGGCTACGGAACAGGACTCATCAGTCCGAGAGACACAATTACAAAGTCCTGTGTTTGACAGACGCCGTGATGAATCCGCTCTGTGTTCTCCAAATATAGACACGGTTTATAAAGATAGGATCTGGGCTTTAATCTCTGCATCTCCTTTCATCCGTGTTACTGTAAGTGATACCTGATAACGAATATGCCATCAGAAAAACGTCGTTCATCTTTCAGACGTCTTCTCTGCCGACCTGTGGTTCGTTCAGAGGTTGAACTGCCTTTTATCCAGGCGATACTTGTATTAACACACGCATGCTGCTGGTGTAAACATTTTGCATGCTTGTGTCTGAAAGTCACAGTAAAAGAACGTATTTATATGAAATGACGTGCCGTGGCGGTTTGGGAGACCTTGTGAGTGTCGAAGTACAGAAGTCATCCAAAAGTGAAACACTGCTTTAAGGTTTCGGAGGGAGCGTGACCCAGAATCTGCCCAGAATCTCTTCTTCGTCTCCTTTGTCAGAGAACACATAGTTCACCTCCACACTGAACAGTGGGTTTTCTTAAGAACGTATCTACTTCTTACTAATGACGCAATGATAATATAGACTTCTCATCTCATCTCATCTTCAACCGCTTACCCGGGATCGGGTCGCGGGGGGCAACACCCCAAACTTCCCTTTCCCGGTGCCACATCATCCAGCTCTGACTGGATCCCGAGGCGCTCCCAGGACCAGTTTGGAGATATAGTCCCTCTACCTGGTCCCGGGCCTCCCTCGGGGTCTCCTCCCAGCCGGTCGTGCCTGGAAGACCTCCCTAGGAGAGGCGCCCAGGTGGCATCCTCACCAGATGCCTGAACCACCTCGACCGGCTCCTTTCCACGCAAAAGGAGCAGCGGCTCTACTCCGAGTCCCTCACGGACGACCGAACTTCTCACCCTATCTCTAAGGGAGACGCCAGCCACCCTCCTGAGGAAACCCATTTCGGCCGCTTGTACCCGCGATCTAACTCTTTCGGTCGTGACCCGGTCCACATGACCACAGGTGAGGGTAGGAACCAAGATCGCCCGGTAGATAGAGAGCTTTGCCTCGCGGCTCGGCTCTCTTTTCGTCACAACGGAGCGGTAGAGCGACTGCAGTACCGCCCCAGCTGCTCCGATTGTCCGGCCAATCTCACGTTCCGTTGTTCCCTCACTCGAGGTACTTGAACTCCTTCACTTGGGGGTAAGGACTCATTCCCTACCCGGAGTGAGCAATCCACCGGTTTCCTGCTGAGAACCACGGCCTCTAATATAGACGTACAACTTCAAAATTACCAACAAGGTTATTAGGATATCTACCATTAACTTGGAAAATTCTTCACCGATATGATATGATCCCTTATCGTTTCCTTAGCGTTAGCAACCTCGAAAACATCCCTTCCACATGCACTAGTCAAACACTTCTCCTACCCGTACATATCAACGTACAGTAATGCTGACTGTGGAGCACGAGTGGACAGTTTAAAGAGAGCAGAGCAGCTGAAGTCTAACCCTTCGGTCAGTTGAGATCCGGACTCTGAAGGAGACGGTTTGCGAGTGCAAAGCTTTTCCTGCAGAAGCAATTCTTTTGTGCAGCGCTCAGCAGGCCTATTTCTTTAATCAAAGGCGTAGGCATCTTTAAGTTTAATTAACATTGATCAGCAGAATGTTGTCAGGAGTCCAAAGACATTTTCAAACGCTTGATTCTGGACATTTCTTTCTAAAGCAATCGGTCATATGTGGGTGCACTCAGCAAATGGGTTGAAGAGCGAGCCAGAGGAGCTGCAGTCATCGATATTCTCCTTTTTCATTTTTAATTACACTAATTTACTCTTTACTCTAGCTTGTGCAAGTTATGCCGGCTTAATGGTGTGTTTTTAATCTCTATTATGAATCATCAGTGGGACGTAAAAGTAGCAAAACCTCACTGTGCAAATACGGTTACAAGTAGAAGTTAGCAAGTCATCAAAACTAAAAGTACACACCATGTAATATGGTACCATTCATAGTGTTTTAATAGTATATGACATTTTATGATTGATTATTATGAAGTATTAAGTAACATAGGAAAGCTACGAATACCTGAAGAGTGTACTTAAGTACAGTACTAAGTTAGTTACCTTCTGTGAATGACTTCATTTAGTGTTTGCACGCTAAGATGGGCCTGCTCCTCCTGCTCCTCCTGCTCCTCCTGCTCCTCCTGCTCTCTAATGAACTCTGTTCTCTCTGCAGCAACTCCATCACTGCTCTGTCTGTCCTCAAGTCATCCCCAGAGTCCCTTGACAGTTCTACTCAGAAAACCTACAATCCAGCTCATTAAAATGTGTATGATGGAAGTTAAATAAAAGAAGTACTTGTGCAGCACATCGAATACGATAGAGCTAAAACTTCAACCGTTTTGCGGACAGAAGGTTCGGATGACGCACGTTGGTTGAGAAGTCGGTGAACCTCGTGGACCTCGAGTTACGTAGGTCCATAAGAAGGAGCTTCGCACTCCATCCGGCGTCGGTGAAACGCCTAATCCTCGCTTTGATGAGTGAGCGGTGATCGGAGAAAAAACAAAAGGACACCGCCGAAGGCTTGGCGAGAGCCGGCCGTGTCACATGCTCGAGGGGATTGTGAGCGTTCCCAAACACACTGCATTTCACACTGAATTAGCCGGACCAGCTGGTACAGAGAGATATTGATTTTTCCAACAGAGTTGAGAGGGGAGGAAGGAAATGTAGCACCCAGACGAGAGAGAGAGAGAGAGAGAGAGAGAGAGAGAGAGAGAGAGAGAGAGAGAGAGAGAGAGAGAGAGAGAGAGAGGAAGAGCAGCACATGCGGCAGGAAGGACAAAAAGGCTGAGGGAACTTCATCAGTGTCATCTTCCTCAGCTGCTCCTTTTATGGCATTTAGAGTTGGGAGATAACACGAGCCCACCGCTGCCCTTTCTCACATTTAACAGTGCGTCAGTCTGCCGTTGAAAGCCCCGGTCAACCCACATTCCATTTATAACCTCTACGTTGTTTGTGTCTCTGCCGGTTGCCGTTTATCCTCTTCTCACAAGACGGGGGGCTTTGAGGCTAAGCACATTACCGGGACTAAAAGGCCACGCCAGCAGACAATTACGCCATCCAGATGCTGTTTAATTCTGCTGACACAATGCATTCTGGGTTAGTCGAACTCGTGCATTCCCAGCACATTTGACAAACAAATACGCGAAATATGCAAAATGTGTTTAACTTTGTAAAAACGACGTTTTGCCCGTTGGTAAGCCTGGCTACTGGGAGATGACTGTACTGAATGAGCAAAGCAACAAGGGCACATTGAATTTAATATCATTAATTAACACACAGCTGCCCTCACCATTGACTAAGAGTATTATGCTAATGAGAGTTGTCCCTTCAAGGGTGGCATTCCCTTTCACAAGTCAGGGACAGGTGTCAGGAGAAACGAGGAACTACAGTGACACTACAATAAGAGAACGTAAGAACAAGTTTATTCCAATGTGATGAAATATGATCAAGACTAATGTTACACATATTGTCATATTGTCCCTAGGGAGGTGTTCCAGGCACGACCAGCTGGGAGGAGACCCCCGAGGGAGGCCCGGGACCAGGCGGAGGGACTATATCTCCAAACTGGTCCTGGGAGCGCCTTGGGATCCCCCCAGTCAGAGCTGGCCGGGAAAGGGAAGTTTGGGGGTCCACCTGCTGGAGCTGTTGCCCCCCCCCCCCGCGACCCGACCCCGGATAAGCGGTTGAAGATGAGATGAGGTATTGTATTATATTTCCTCTACTGTCTCAATGAGCAGGTAGCACGTCTAGCAACCTTTGGAAGATTTTGGAACAGCATCTCAAGAGTTTCACACCTCCGTTAACGCTAGAAGACCACATCTCTGGGTGTCCCATCGCCGGCGGACACTCAAGTGTTGCTATGTATCTAACGTGGGCAGTAAAGACTTCACAGAGGTGCGTAGTGCGTGGCAGTGAGACTTAACGATCAGTCTTGTCCGAGGTGCTCTTACCTTGCCGTTACAGGGCTGCTGGGAGAGCTCCGACGAGCACCAGAGGTGGGTCGCCAGCTTACAGGCTTTACAGCGCAGCCCCTGCTTGGAGTTCCCTGTAGAGACGAGAAGATTCACGTCAAACACATCGGAGTAGACTGACGACGGCTGTCGATATATGTGTATCACCAGCAACAGGTTAAGACCACTGCAAACCGCAAAATCAGGTGCGGTGATGGTGATCGCAATGGAGATAACGTTGGTTATTTGTTGCCACTCAGCGTCACCGGTCCAGAGTGGTTTTATCTTTTGTTTAATTAGTGAGTGAAACGCTGCATTTTCTGCCAGTTTTTTCATCAGTGGTGTTCACAAACCACATTTTCCAGCTTTGTGACTGTTTTCCAGTCTTCATGCTGTAAAGGAATCGCAATTGTAGGTGCTTCAAACAACTAAAAAGACTCTCCAGAGATGCTTTGTAACTGAATTTTAATTGTTCCGAGTTTAGTTTAGCCTCACAGACTGTCTAACTATCGGTTTTGACACTTGCATGCTTCATGTTCTGCATGCATATGTTTCTAGTGGACTGCTCTGTGTGTGCACAGTGAAGTAGCTGAGTATTCTGGTGAGACCTCAGACCCGTTCTACTGACTTGGTTTTCATGAACGGCTTAAAAAAAATGGTCAGCGTGCCAATTGTAAGAGAAGGAGATACAACTCCCCGAGGAGGCGCGTCAACACGATTGGACCACAGAGCTTGGTTCCGAAGTACCCGGCTCGACTGACCTACCTTGGATCATGTGTTTGCATCGCTGGCAGCTGGCAGGCCTACGGAAGACGTGCTCCTGGAAGCAGTGGGTCTTGACCGGCTGGGCCTGAGACTTCGGCTTCGATTTCGAGGGACTGATGGAAGGCGAGCGCGACGACAGCGAGGGGTCGGGGCTGGTAGACGGGGAATGGGACGGAGAGCGCTCGTAGGCCAGGGGGGACTCGGAGACGGGGGGAGGAGATGGCGGCGGCGGAGGTGAGGCGATCAGGGCCGAGGGAGGGCGGGAGTCGCCGTTGCTGCGCTGGAAGAAGTTGTCCACGCTCTTGCTGCGCATGACTGATTTGAAGGACAGGGAGCGCTTCAACCGCTGCAACTGGAAGACAAAGAAAACGAGAAGAAAATATGTCAAATTACAACTGGTTCAAAAGGAGAAACGCGCTTCTGTTTCAGAGGAAGGAGGACGCATTAACTGAAAACAGCGAAATACATCCACTAAAGGAAGTCAGAGAAACCCTCAGTAAGCACTCCAAGCAGAAGAGGCTTCTGAAATGACAGAAGAAGAAGTTTCCAGCTCGAGGGAATGTGCAGCGTTTGAGAAATCGCTTAACTAACGGCCTGTCAGCTCTACCCTCCGACCGTCCTCGCCATGCCAGGCTGGATTGCGGAACATCCATCTTCAGCTTTTTTTTCCCACCTCTTTCCTTTAGATCGCAAATTTTGCCATCCCCAGCGAATCCACGCCGCGTCAATAGGCTTTAAAATTCACGTTTGATTAGTTTTATTGAGCGGCCCGCACCAGTCAGTGATGCACGGCAAACACTGCGTTTATCTTTGACTCTTCGCCGGGCCTCCCCCCCCGATTCCCCGCATGCTTTGCCCTCCAGCGCTTTGGGCTACAGTAAAGAGAGGAACTGATAATGACCAAACAATTACGGGGGACTTGGGAGCGATGGGATCCGACGTATGGAAGAAAGACCTGCTTGTGGACTCGTACATCAACAGACATGCCTGGAGGATGAGGGCCGGGACGTAATAGAGCGCCTCCTCCAGTTACACAGAGCTCATTAGCCGTCTGTGTTAGCGACTGGGTTGATAAGCAGAGACCTGCCTCCGACTTCAAAGTTACACAATTTAATTAGGGATTTGGTTTTTTTTGCTTGTCGTGACGTTTCCTCTTCTACAAAAAAAAGGTAGCATCCTCTTTGTAGCGCTGAAAGCCGCGGTAAAAACCCATCTCGCTCCTTTCGCAGAAAATCGGATCGATGGCATCGAGTCTGTCCCTCTTTTGCTTCCTTAAGCTACGGATTCACAGATGCCAATTAGTTTGAGTGATGAAAGAGTCCTCTCTGTTGACCCATTAGCGAGAGCCTCTCGTAAATGTTTTTCTACAGGGAGCTGAGTCCATGCTTTCCTTAATGGCCTTTTCTTGGCTCGACCGGTGGCCCATCCGGTAATGGATGTTCCTCTCCGTTACATTTCTAACTTGTCTGACTTTGTTAATCTTCTCGGTGGTGAAGGCCGGTCTTTGCTCCAGTTTCGGGGGGGAGTAACAATGTCTGTAGGCACGGTCTAGGCAACACATGACTGATAATCAATAGCTAAATATACACACCTCCCTGAGCTGTTACTCAGATTAAAGAAGCGCAGAGGACTCATCCGAAGATGAAAACAAAACGCATGTTCAACGCCGGATGTATTTAAGTCGTTTTAGAGCGTCGACTGATCATGAATATTGGACTTGTGCCAGTCAACCACTCAATTTAGCTTCCATTACGATCAATGTCGTAACCACCAACCTGCACCGAAGAGAGTGATAAACAATTACTGAACAAATAAAATGTAAGTGTGCAGTTTGATACGATTCATCAGTGGATCTATAGCTACACAATCCCATTCATCCTGTCCTGTAAAAAGTTACTCCAAGATACCGCCAAAGAAAATAGTCCAGAAAAGGAGTTTTATGAGCAAAGTGTACAAAAGAAGCACCTTCACAGTTTGACAATAGGCCAAGATGATTTACACTGAGTGGCCAGAAGTATGTGGACAGCCTTGTTCATTTGTGTACTTTTGGTCTGGGCATTGCTACGTCAAATTGATGCACAAGTCGAAGCCCAACTGGCCTTCATAGAGCCGTGACAGGAACCCCTTCCAACAGCTGAAACACCGTCTATGAGCCGGGCCTCATTGCCCGACATCAGGGGTCGACGTCACTGACGGGAGCAAACCCCTGCAGACAGGTTCCAAACTCTTCATGTTAATGTCCTTGGTTTTTAAATGAATTGCTCAAAAACACTTTGGGCCATGTACAGTTGTGGTTTCACATTCAGGACCAAGGTCAGTTCTTCCTCGCACGTTTTTGTGTTCCTCCGACCAGCTTCAAACTGTCAGCTGAGAGGAGTTTGGTGGGCTCGCTGTGATCGGGTTAAGCCAGTACGTGCAACCTCCAGTGTGGTAAAGAGCCTATAATCTGTCAGAGGGATCGGATCATAAAAGCAGGGCTTGACCTTTTGTGGTCTTTAACACATTTAGAGAAGCTTGTTTAGAGAAGCACTGGGCAGCACAGCGCTTCAAACACTGAGGTGGTTTGAAGCGCTGTGCTGCCCAGTGCACTAGAAAGTGTCTCTATTTTACTATAAGTGCACAGTACACGTACTAATACAGCAAAATCATGATCGTAGCATGCTGACTTTCTCAAATTTGGGAGCTGCAGGGCATCACACCACTATCCTGATTATCTCCCATCATTACATGGTTTACTCTTATTGTGTGTGTGTGTGTGTGTGTGTGTGTGTGTGTGTGTGTGTGTGTGTGTGTGTGTGTGTGTGTGTGTGTGTGTGTGCTAGCACAGCTTCTGGTGGTTTTTTCCCACTTATATCCGTAACATCCTCGGCTGGAAACAGAACAGAAATCAAAAAGCATGCGCTCTAATGAATGCACATCTCTAGATTTCTTCTCCGTGGCCCTCTTGCGTCTCTCTGCAAGGTTTTTGAAAAGTCTATTTATGGATCACAGAACCGGAGACCGATCGCACTCCGAACTACTGACGGCAATTAGCCCATCGCAGTGAACGTAGCGGGGCGTGCTCGAGCAGTAAAGAATGAAAGAAAAAGGTACAACTGTGAGAGGAGAGATAGACCGACTCCATCAGCACCACCCACCCCACTCCTCTCTGAAAGCCAAAAAAGCACCGGGGCCCTTTCTCCTCTGACAGACGATCGAAAATGAGCACAGAGCATAGGGATGTTTGGTGAAGGTGTCTATAAATAGGCCGTTGTGTGGAATGCCTGGGTATATTAATGATTAAGCAGTGGGGGGGGGGGGGGGGGTTCACACAAGATGCCTGTGAAAGGCTGAGAAGTCGTCCTGCTGCCACTACACACACACACACACACACACACACACACACACACACACACACACACACACACACACACACACACATACACACACACAGGTGAAGCAGTCTTCTGGAAGGAGGATTAAACTTTGTCTTTTATTCATAATCAATCCGGCTGTGATGCATAGTATCAAACGTATCCATGGTGACTGTAATCACAGAAATAAAAAGATAAAGACATGAAACAATAGCAATCCTGTCATTTAATATCTGCCAGTAGCTTCAGCTGCCAAACTGTGGGCGCATGTCCTCTGGCACTTATTACGATATATATATATACATATACTTATATATGTATATGTATATATTATATATATACGCCTGGTTTGAATAAGAATGCTTGTTTCATCTATGAGCAGAGCTGCCATTGTGCCTTAATATGCACAACCACTACACAGCAGCATGCTGCACGGTTGAGAGCTGTATAGCGGTCTAATAATTGATGAAACACGAACGGCTAAAAATACATTGTATGATCCAGAATTCATCGCTCGTATTCCTACAATGTGTACAGTGTGTTTTGAGCATGTTATTCCAGCGTGTTCCTAAATGCTGGTTGGGTTTACGATGACGGTATTTAAACGTAAAAGGCTAAACGCACCGGTTCCCACCCGTCTCTCTGTGAGGAAAAGTACTCGTTTAGCTGGAAGACGGTTGAGCAAATTACTCCCTGACGTCTGCCAGCTCTTGCTCATAACATGCCCACAGCAGCGGGGTTGTTTTCCACGGGACATCTCTAGCTGCTCACGATATTAAAATTTAAAAAAAGAAGTATATTAAAAATATTACTGTGCACACAGGAGATTGGAGCTTTAAATGAACGAAGGCCTCATCGGGCGTCGTTCCAGCGGCACGCTTTCACTAACGTGACCTTTTGTGCGAAAGGAAAGTTTGCAGCGGAGGGTCTGGAATGAATTGAGAACTGACTGTTTCTTTAAATCAAACCTCTAGGATGGAGAAGTCGGTATCTTTGTCAATGTATTGAAGAATCACATTCTGATGGAATGACGTTAATCCGGTGCAGCAGTTTTAAAGCGCCTGAGAGGTCGCTCTAGTCAGACATATGGCTCCTTTTGATACGCGCCGCATTACTTTCCAAATTACTCGAGTCACATCGGCACTTTATTACTCCAGAGAATATAGATCGAGGCGATTACAAAACTCACAGACGGGGGGAGGACGAGCTAAAACAAGGCTTTCATTTGAAGGGTTTATCAGACGGGACGAGGAGCCTGAAATGAACCTAAAAGCGTCGGATCCTCTTCTCATCGTCACGACTCCTCATGGGGCTCCTGAACACCCGTCCGTAGGGTTGGAGGCCTGTTTCCTGGTGATGCACGAGACTTCACCGGCTCACAAGCTGCCGGGCCGAGTGTGCGGCGTAAAGAAGCTTCCTCATTCAGCCGTTTAAAAAGGGGCTTAACTGCACGAGGAGCTGTTGCAGGTGGCATTAGGTAACGGTTGAGGAACATCAGTGAGACGTTCATAACAATGCGGTTACCCTTTGATCGCTCACCAGGGCCGTGCTGTCTCACATTAAACACAGATCAAATTATGATCTTCCAGATTAGAAACGTAGGAATTCTAAAGGATCGGTTACTGATGTCGCTTTTTAATTTGAGCTGCCTTCTCGGCCCTATAACTGCTACCATACAGTAATATATATTTCTACATTAATTTACATCTAATTCAGGACAATATTCATATTTAAAGCACAACCTCCTCAATTGACTTCTACATTCAGAAATCGTTGCTTCAGATAAATGAGGGGCCGATTAACTGAAACAATTAAATGCTCGTGTCAAGCCAGTAACTTACTTGCCATTAAATATTAAAGAAGTCTTAAAGCTGTACACACGTGCACTTTTCCTCAACGCGAGTCGTCCATTCGGAGCTGGACGTCAGAAATATGTATTTTGTTTTCTACTCGATTGCATTAAACAGCGTTGCCTTTCAGGAGACGAATAGAAGCTCTGCAGTCCGCTGTCCCTGAAGCATCACCCCGAGGTCAGCACCAAACAAAGGACGAGATAAAAGGCCATGTTTGTTCCCCAATGACTCCGCTCTCACCCCGACACCACACATGGGATTCTGCTGCATCAGCAGCATTTTAGAACTCAATGAAGGACGGTGATTCAATGACTTCATCGTTAATCCAGACAGTGCTGGGTCACCATGAGCGCCTCTCTCCTTCGCCGGCTCTCTGTAACCCTTCGTCTGTACGGTTTGCGTCACAAGTCGATCATTCTGGCAGCAGAAACACAAACGTATCACGATCTGTCAGGAGTGAGCGATGCGTCCTCCTGACAGCAGCGACACGGAGGAAACACACACGAGGAGGCGGAACGCGCTTCGTTCAGAAACACGCGGTAGGATCGTGTGCAGAACTTTAGACACCTCCTGACGTAGGACCTCAGACGTTAACCAAAAGGACCTGAACCGTCACCGCAGTCCAAACCTGTCCAAAGCTAAGGAGATGAAGCGGCATCATTCTCTACTTTACTGCTACACGTTTGTTTAATGATGCGTTTCATGAACTGAAGAAATAACAAATCAATCAAATCAAAAAAAGAAGAACATACTGTTGTTGGCTTTAACTGACTGAACTGGCCACCCTACTCTAGTCTTCAGTCACTCGCCTCTTCTCTTTAATAGATGCTTATCTCCTCCTCCTCACACTTGTACTTCACCCTTCTCCTCTTCCTCTCTGTGTCTCTCGTTCCTGCAGGACCTCAGGCTGGCTATCCTGTAGTTAAACCACCTTTATGGAAACCATCGCCAGCTCAGACACTCGGAGCTGTGGGGAAAGAAGACACTGCAGGAGGGTAAGACAAGGTGTTGGGTTTCACTTAAAATGGACCACAGTCAATAGAACAGAGAAAGGAAAGGCCTACTCGAAATGGAGAGAAAGAAATCCATTCGACGAAGAGAGGAGAGCTCTGAGGAAGTGAGTGTGAAGGGCAGAGTTAGAGAGAAGCCATCATTTCACCTCATAAAAACATCTTTGTGTGAAGGACCGGAGCACAGCACCACCGTGCATTATCAGCACCAACGCCCACCGTCTGAATATTAAACTTCACGTACGATTCTGTGCACGCCTCTCATCTCCTCCACTAATAAACAACGCAGAGTTCAAAAGCAATAGTTCCACATTTTGGGAAACACGAAAGTGTAAACATGAAGCTCCAGCCGGCTAACTTAGCTTAGCATAAAGACTGGAATCAGGGGGAAACAGCTAGCCTGACTCTGTCCAAAGACGACAACATTTGCTTTTTTAACTTATGTCTCTTTCTATTGCATTATGTTTATTAAACTCCTTGTGTGTGTGTGTGTGTGTGTGTGTGTGTGTGTGTGTGTGTGTGTGTGTAACATACTTGTCAATAAACCGTTTCTGATCCCGAGATGTCTTGATGAGGTCCTGCTGTTTAACGCAGCCTCCATTCACTTCCATTCACCAACACTTTCCTCTGCTCTTTTGACTCCTTGTTCACTGCGGAGGCAACAATTCAAGGCAAGGCGGAGTGAGTCACCGACACACGAATGATCATTTTGCGGGTGAAGTGTTCCTTGAACCGTCGCTTTGTCTTTCCAAGCTCCTCGTCTCCTTCACCGTACCTCGACAATTGAATGGCACGCTCTCCGAGTGATTAGAGAGGAATAATAATAACAATACCTGTCACCTCGCCCGCAGGTGTAGGAGGTGGAATAACTATTCGTTCTCTGTCACGGCATCTATTAGAAGCACTCTAGAAAGCTGGTGGGCCCACTTATCGCTGTAATAAACACTCTGAGAGCCGAGGGACGGCCGGGACAGAGAGAGAGAGAGAGACACAGAGAGAGAGAGAGAGAGAGAGAGAGAGAGAGAGAGAGAGAGAGAGAGACAGAGAGACAGAGAGAGACAGAGAGAGACAGAGAGAGAGAGACAGAGAGACAGAGAGAGACAGAGAGAGACAGAGAGACAGAGACAGAGAGAGAGAGCTGATGAAGAGATGAGAAAGACTGCAGAGAAAGAGAGAGACACGAACGCAAAAGAGGGAAAGTGTTGAAATAGTTATGAAAGGAATACAGCGATGTAGAGGACTGAGAGTGACAGAGTGAAACAAGTGAAGCTCCAGAGATGCCCGTGAGCAGACTGCTCTGAAAACAGAGCCCACCGTTGTAGCTCACATGTCATCTCTCTTCTGCGGGATGTGCAGCGGTGGCCTGGCAAACACAGACGCAGCTCGGAGGATTTGCTTCCTCCACCGGTCCGGTTTTTGTTTTGTTTTTTTGCCCGGACGACCGTTTGTGTGAATTATGACCCCCGGGGGCCCCCAGCGAGACACAGCAAACATCTGCTAGAGCTGATTGGCTCGTAAATCCACGCGGCACCTCGACGCCCACCGTCCATTCTGTTTGTCTGTAAAGAAGAAAAAAAAAAAGCAAGAGGCCCCCGTCCGTCCAGCCGGGCTCGTTTCAGGGTCCCTGTAAGCGATGACCCGACAAAAAGCAGACGTTAATGAGATTTGTTGCTGCAATTAGGGAAGCTCTCGAAGCTCATTCCACGTGGTTAAGAAAAGCAAATGGGATGCAGGAGATTAAGGTGGATGTATTGTCTCAGTTTGAAGCTCAGCCCCACTCTCTGTCAAGAAAGATCAAACAGCAACAATAAGTCCATCTTTGTTT
>NW_027176650.1:1771456-1907938 GCF_023349555.1 Cebidichthys violaceus
TTTGGGAGCCTCTGGTTTTTTCGGCTCTGCTCGGGTTCCTGGTTTTATCTGGAGTCTGACGGGTTCCCGTGTGGCGCTGCTTGGCCACCATTCAATACAGATCCTTCTCCACAGGAAGCACTGGTAACGCTGACTGCTTTGATTTTTGATTTTTTTTTTGTAAAATCTACGCTGTAAGTGTATAAACATTAATGACGCGTACAGCTACGTTTGACCGTTATCACTAAACTACTACACAAAACAAACCATAATATCCCTCGAGTAACTTCGGTGAGTTGT
Organism: Cebidichthys violaceus; assembly: GCF_023349555.1. Lineage (NCBI taxonomy): Eukaryota > Metazoa > Chordata > Actinopteri > Perciformes > Stichaeidae > Cebidichthys > Cebidichthys violaceus. The sequence goes on from NW_027176650.1 coordinate 1,771,736, forward strand.
TCTCATGCTTCAGCACAATCCAAAAGCTTTATTCGTCCTCATTAAATGCACAGACACTCCACTGAGAGGGGCATCGTGGCCGTAATAAGAACACCATACTGGGGAATGACCTTGCTAATGCACAATGATCTCTCTATCATCTCATCCCCAACTTCAAAAAGAAGGAAGTAAATGAAGTTTGCACACGGGCTCGGTGAGCTTCCCCCGCATGGTGCCGACAGGTTTCACTGGAACAAAACGACTCCACAGAATGAATGCGGGCAACGCTGAGCGGTAATGAATGCATTCGTCAGCAGCTGGCCTTGTCAAACTAAATATGTTTTAGTCCTCTGAGGGGAAAACAGCGGCTTAGGAGTGAAAGAGAATGCAGTTTAGTGGTGAAGACTGTGGGACTGAAGGCTGCGGTGAATAAGTAATGAGTTTGTTACAGTAATGGCGGAAGCTTTGGCTCATTGAACAGGTCAAACTATTTAGCTGTGGTCATAAAGGATGAATGGATAGATAGATGGATGGATGTGTTCCCTATAAAATAAGGACATTGTACAATAAAAAAACGTCACAAATCAGAACATTGGCAATAAACGAAGGTTTCAATTAATGAAATGAATCAGGTCATCATCATCCTCACTTAATCATCACTTAATGCACCCACCTAGCTGTGTCCTTAGGCTTTATTGAACAAACTAATCTAATATTAATGCGATACAAGAGAGTTGAGTGTCGAGGTTAAAGGTGAAATCCACACGTGTTACACATCAAAATACAGGTTTTTATCAAGACCTTTGTGGCTCCAGAGGGAGCCGCATGAAATCTGATCAAATGCCTCAAGTGATGAGGACTACAAGTCTGAAAATCCTGTTGTGTGGAGTTAAAAAGAAGTCCTCTACAGCCCACCGCTCGAGGCTATAGCAGCTCCAGGCTACATTAGCCCGTAGTAGCATAACCCACAGGAATCTCAGACCAACCTGTCTGCTGTTGAGTTGCATTGTGGGTAATGTAGGTAATCTAGACGGCATTTTTTCGCTGCATTGATTGTTTAAAACGATCCACCTCGGGTTTGACAATGTTTTAGAAGTGCTGAATTGATGCTGAGCTCTTTTAAAGTTTTAAACTAAGCACGTGATTCAGCGTCTACGTTCCAGCAGACTCCTCTCCTTCTTGGGCCTCGCCAGCCGCATTTCTGCATGATTCAGATCGCGATTATAATCCCGAGTTGGCGAAAAACGCCAGATTTTCAAGATCTCGGAGCAGTGAGCCGGTATGTCACCGCGGGAACACTCGCCACTGCTCGTTATCTTGTGGCGAGCAGCGAGGTTTAGGATGCAAATCTCTTGCCTCCCAACTGAGGCTCAGAACAGTCGGAGCCATTCGTCACTCGAACATTCTGACTACAATGAATTTTTCGCTTGGTGAGAAGCTGAATATGCAGGAGATGAAATAAAGACAAACCGCTCATCCTTCTTGGTTAACAACAACAACAACAACAGCTTCAAGTCACTCAGCCTCTGCTTGAAGCCGTAAGCCCACCAGGTGAACAAAAGTGTGTTATTTTAATGAGATGGCTTAATTTAAAGTCTTTGATGGCGTGAACATGCAGCTGTATCTGGGTCAAACGTTAACCTACTCTTTCCTGATAGGAGACAAATCTCTTTCATGATGTAACAAGCAAACGTTTGCTCATGTGCGAAGCTTGCCTTGTTTTTTTATTCATCACTTTGAAGAGTTTTTTCACGGCGAGCCCGCTCCTTGTGGAATACGTGGCCCAGTTTTGTGTGGCGGATCTATGTTGTTGTTTTTTTTTAAATTTAGACGTCCGCGCGTCTCTTTTCATGAAAATTAAAGAGACATTTTACACCGTGTCAGAATCTGATGACAATGTGAAAACCCATCGCACAGCTGCCGTACGATTTTGTCCACCATGGTTAGCTGTGAATTATGAAACGTGAAGAAGTGTGAGCAACTGAGCGAGCGACGTTTTCAGGCTGTCGAGAAAAATAAGATGTCAGGAGAGTTTGAAGAAAGAGAAAGACCGAACAGAACAGCAACAACTTGAGGTGTGAAATCCTGATTTCATTCAAATGAATCACATTTTATTTTTGCTGATCTTACTACAAACGGGCGAAATGATGTCATATTCATAAACCAGAACCGGTCATCGTAAGACCACGAGAAACAACACATGCTCCTGCGGTAAAAACAAATTCAATGTGTGAACGTTACAGATGCTGGTGTGTGACTGTGAGATAATTCAGTCTCATGTGTGTGTGTGTGTGTGTGTGTGTGTGTGTGTGTGTGTGTGTGTGTGTGTGTGTGTGTCGTGAGGCAGAAGTAAACGGTGAGACGCAGCGGCATCGCAACTCAGACGTTAACCTCGTTATGAGAAAAATCAAATGATTATAACTTAACGACAGCAAGAAATGAAACTGTCTGACCTCAACCGGATCACATCACAATGGTTCTGACCCGGTTAGGTGCTGCCTCGCACACTGACATGGATCATTACACACTCAGTGAGCAATCAAAGGTGAATAGTGTGTGTTAACAAAGAGAACACGTGTTTCCCTTATGTGGTATTTATAATGTATATAAATTAGTGGAGGGGCTGCTTCTATCTGCGGAGGCTTCGTATTGCTGCTTTATGTCAGTTTAGCAATGTGTGTAGCATCATAATGTGGATTCATCCCAACAACCTTTATGTTACTGTGTCAGGGTTTAACAAAACCCTCTGGAGGTGTAGCGTCGCACGACCGAGAGTCTGCACATCAGTGCTTGGAGCTACATGCTAACGCCACAATAACAGCGCTAACGAACAAACCTCATGGGAGAGCTGGAGGAAAAGTCAAAAGGTCACCGATAGTGATTGAGATTCATCCTCTGGGAACTAGAAGTACAACGTGTTGCAGCTGTGGAGATGTGTCAGTCTGGACTCACGCGGCGGACAGACGGACAGACCGACATGGCCGCTCCTAATAAGCTAATAAAGAGAGTCAGGTAGCCTAGCAAACGGCTAGCTAAGGCAGCAGTGTTGATATCATGAACGGGTGGAAACAAACATCTTCTGTACCTGCTTGAGTGCAGTTCTGCAGTACTTTAGTTTGTGTTACTCTGCTACATTCGAGAGGGAAATGTGCTTTTTTTTTTTTTTTTTATCCCAGATAAAGATTTTGCAGATTTGCCAGATTCACTCTTAGAGCCGACTTTTAAATAATTCGCTCACAACAAAACGAGTCGGCTATATTTGGCTCCAGAGGCAGATCTGCTGTTCACAGACTGTCAGCGTCTGACGGGTGCGTTTTGGCTGCTTGTCATAGTTTTGGTAAATGCTATGAGCTAAAAACGTGCATATGTGTGTGTGTGTGTGTGTGTGTGTGTGTGTGTGTTGCAAAATGGCATCTATTCATACTGGATAAGGCCGTATCTAAGTTGACCACATTCACGATCACTCTCTCTCTCTCTCTCTCTCTCTCTCTCTCTCTCTCTCTCTCTCTCTCTCTCTCGCTCGCTCTCTCTCTCTCTCTCTCTCACTTTTGCAAACCATTAGCAAACTTTTGATCACGATCAAGTGTTTCCCCACATTGCAGTGAAATGAATGAATGTGAGCCATAAGAAATATAGAAAAGAAACATATATTTACCTTAAAACTATATTTGTATAGCACCTGTCAACAACATGGTAATTCAAAAGTAATTCACATAGACAGTTACATAAAAGACATTATTAAAAGACACATTTAAATGGGATTTAAAAGATTAAAACAAAATAATTCAAAATGTAAAAAGCTAGAATAGAATATACCTGATGCAAAATATTAACAAATAGTTTATTTAATAAATGGTGCAAAACAGAAAACGCCGGGATGCAAATGAACAATATCATAATTAATAATAGTTATAGTATAATAGTCAGTATTAGAGTTAATAGGCTGAAGTTGCGACACATTCACTCGCAGAAAGGATTAGTGCAGGAAAGAATGGGGAACATTAATATGTCCTTTAAATCAACTTACCATAATAGCGCGTGCAAGTGTTACGTGGTGCAACTAGAATCCTCTCAGGAGCAACATAACAGACACCACACCGTAAAGAAAAATGAAGTCTCTATTAACCTGCGAGTGGGAGGCTCTCAGTGCGTCTCCGGGAGTAAAACGGTCGTATTTCTCCAGACAGAGACGGTCGGTAAAAGATGTACTATCAGCAGCAGTGAGTCTGTGAGAGGGAGGCAGAGAGGACGGGCAGGGGGCCAGGATGACATCGGGGTTTGTGTTGGACATTTCCAAAAGGAGTCGGCGCTGCCATTTGCTGACTCACACCCCCCCCCCACCCCCCAATCCGGCCCCTCAGGGATTATAAGGACAATAGACTTTCATTTCTTTTTAATGAGTGCTACAGATAACCTTACAGACACATCGGCGTGCAGAAAAAAAACCAGCTAACTGAGTGGAGGACACATGGCCAAATGACCCAGCAGAGCTACTACAGCCGGGCAGTTTAAACTACTTACCACAACTAATGTCCTGCTTAGAAACGAGTGAAGAGGGATGGCATCTCCTCACGACCTTGTGATTTATCAAGTAGCTCTTCCGGGGGGGGGGGGGGGGGAGGAAACGAGAAGTGGTGAATAAAACTACCTGACAGGGCTAAAAAAAACAACTATTTTTTCGTATTATTTTTCCAAGATGGAGCAGAAGTAGTTTGAGCACATGCTGTTCACCGGTGAAGGCCGTGAGATATATCTGAAAGCCGTGGAAAAGCCAAGTAAGTGGCCCTCGTGATGAGAAAGCCTTCGAGCTCAACACTTCAGTTGGTTCATATGAAGCTCTAGTGCTTCATAGTGCCTCAGGAAGACGACACTCTTGCCTAGGCCCACACACACACTCGTTGTTTCCTTGCTGTCAATCACGACGTCAGCCGTTTAGATCAGCTGGTCTCCTCCATCCAATAGCGCAACCAAACAATGACATCGTCAGCCTATCATGTTACTGCGGTCTTTTTAAAATACGATTACATTACATTACATTACATTACGGTCATTTAGCAGACGCTTTTATCCAAAGCGACTTACAATTCAGTAACTATCTACACACCGTAGACGCAGCTACGGGAGACATTTTGGGGTTAAGTGTCTTGCTCAAGGACACATTGACATGAGACTAGTAGAGCAGGAGCCGGGGATCGAACCGCCGACCCCCTGATCGAAAGGCGGCCCTGGTCTCCACTTAGCCCGATGGTACGATGGTCTCTCTCTCCCTCCATCTCCCCATCTCCGCCCAGTCTCTGCAGATTCATCAACTCATCCTTCCATCAGCCTCATCAGCACCACCACCACCACCACCACCACCAGTGTCTGGACTCCACCAGGGGGATTTATCTTTGCTGCTGCTCAGGACGCCCCCCACGACTGTAAATCTCCCCGTAGAGCCCAAACGCCGAAAGACTTTATCATCACATATCATCTGTTAATAGCAAACGATGATCTCTTCTTCATCTGACTCGTATTGCGAGCGATAATCTTACAAGCAAACCTTTGTAATGACGTCTTCAATGTGTTGTATATCGTCATAATAGCTCACAGTAAGTAAGGGGTGTGGATCTCTCCGTGGTGCTGAAAACTCAAACGCTCGGCGTCGACACACCACCGCCGTGAACTTCGGTGCGCCTCCACTTCCTTCAGTTCTGCTGATGTTTCGCAAGCAGCACAGTTTTACAGCCACTTACTTCAGATTGCCTCAGCATAACTCTAACGCTTGATACCGTTATGGAAACTATGCCTCAGCGCAGCATTAAAAAAAAAAAAAAAAGATCTGCAAAGCCACAAAACCATAACCCGACCCCGACAAAGAACGTTGATTTTGATTCTGCGACGATCGTTTCCCGTCCGATGGAATAAATTCTACGTCGACAACGTTAATCCACAGCGTTCACGGTTCAGCCGCAGGAACTTATACATGAAAATGTGTGTTGTATTAAATTTCAGTCTTATTATGATCATGATTCAGTGCTTGATGCTGATCTACATGAGCAGGACAGCGACAGCGCTGCTTTTTCTATTAATGTTCAGTAAAACCAGGAAATTGATATTCACTTTAAAACTCATTTTGCTCAGACAGCAAAGATAAAAATGTTGCACTGCCGTCATACTTCAGAGGGCATAGCTGGAGCTCCTTGCTGTAATAATATCCTTAGTTAAGGATGTAGCACTCTCAGGCTGAAAATACATCTACGCTCCCTTCTCCTCCCTCCTTCCTCCTCCCTCCTCCCTCCTCCCTCTGCCTTTATTCTCACTTCCTCTTCTTTTCACCACTCCTCTCCCCCGCCCCCCCTCCTCGTGAGCAGAGCTATAAAGCTTAACTAACTGGCAAACGACTGCCTCCTCTTGCTTGCTTATCTGCAGGATAAGCTGGGAGGTTATTTCCACGCTGCACGGCTCATCAACAGTCACAATCTGCAGACCTTCCTTATGCGCCGAAGGGGGAGATGGGGCAATTTGCTGAACTCACCGGCTGCATCTTTTGCCCCTCAAATGCCAAATTTGCACACCGTGATGGGAGAAGTGATTAGATTGTAACACAGACTATGTAGTGAAACGGGACCAGAGCGGCCATCTTATCTTTACCAAGTTGTTTTTAACATTAAACAGAAGAAAAAAGAAGAAATGAATAGTTACCTGTGGGTCAAAACTGGAGCTGGCAATGGAGATAGAGACAGTCTGGAGAGTAGAGGAGGCCAAAAAGCAGAAGTTGTTGGATAAAGTTGACTAAAATGTGATGACTTTTAGACTAAACTAGACTAAAACTAGACTGAAACTATCCTCATAGTCAAAAAATGATTAAAATGTGACTAAATCTAAAGACTTAAGACTAAAATAGCTTCCAAAATAAAACCTGCGTGGAGCAATGCTGCTGGTATGGCTATAAATATATTAAAGTGGAATTACACAGCAAGATCAACTAGAAATGTTGACAGTTTTCAGGACTTTAAATCAGTTTTACTCAGAGCGTTTGAGAGAAAAGTGACTATCCATGAAAATACCAGGGCTTAAAAAATAGAGGAGTTTTGTAGAAGATGTATATTATTTTTAAAAGCAGTGTAGCCTTACGTCAGCCGAGCAAATGTGAGACTACTCAGCAAGACCTGCAGTCGGCCTCTGGCTTGTGTTTGAGAATGCACGGGATGAAAGGATGATGGGGGGGGGGGGGCGACGTGGATGTATTCCAAGCAGTGAGATTGAACGTGAAGCTCAGGCATAAAGTTTGAGTGGCAGCGTCGACGATAGAGAAATTAGCCGTGCCGGGAGAAACGCGCGGCTCAGCAGTTTGAAAAGGTTGACGGCGAATAAGAGAGTCGAGGAGCTGGGGGGGGAGAGGGGGGAGACGAGGAGACGAGGAGACGAGGAGACGAGCTCGCTCTCTCAGGCTGCCTTTTATTTCCCTGACATTTGACAAATTGGTTGGACCGACTCTCAGAAGCGAGCGCATTGATTGTCATGAAGTGCTTGGTGGTATTTGACACCCGGGAGGATGTTAAACACTGAACAGGTCTTTGAACCGGTCACAGTAGGAACAGCACAGGTGTTACTAATGACGTTAACGATGGCTCCATTCTGCCAGCATGAAGATACCAAGACCCTGAAACTGAAGCAGGTGAACTCAACTGTTACTCATCGTATTATTTATACATGTCTTCGGTGACAAAGTCCTCTTGCCTTTATTAAAATCAAAAGGTTTTAATAACCAGAAGTTGTTGTACGGCTTCAGTCGAGCCATTCGTCTCGCATACTTTTAACACTCCGAGGCCTGTGCAGCTAACGCTCTTCTGCTAATGTGACTGAATGAAGCTGACAAATGTGAATTATTGATTCGGTTTGGAACTTAGATCTCACTGAGTGAGTTGCTGAGTTGCATCATTTCATTCAGAAGAATGGAAGAAGTACCTCTTATTAAATACTCTAATCTAAAGAAACAAGATAACCAGTTCTCTACCTTTACTAGTCCATCTTTGTTGTCCTTTGTCCCGAGCTGATATTTCTATTTCTGCTTAAGGGTACTTTGATTGATTCCCCCCCCCCCACCCCACCTGCATTCTGGGAAGACCCCGCCTACTCTGCTTGTGATTGGCTCAGATGCATTGCCTTCTTAGCAGCATGTTTAAAGTTTATTGCTGTGAACAAAGACTGGTGGGAGGTTGCTGGGGTCAAGGACTCGGCTGTGGATGTTTCGAGAAGGAAGGCGTGTTGTTATGCACAATGTCTATATGGATTAAATATAACAACAGCTCTGTTAATGCTTACTTTAATAATCATGTGGCACACACCAACTCCTGCATTAAGCCACAATGTGATGACATTCAAGCAACCCTCCTGCAGTGTTGTTGTCTAGTATTTAGCTGAACCACACATGTTTCAGCATCCATCTTTGGGGCAAGTGAGTACATATAGTATACAGTATACTGTATACAGTACACTGTATACAGTACACAGTATACAGTATATAGTATGCAGTACAAAGGGTGAGAGGACCTCCCTAAGGGCCTCTTCAGTCGGTGCTTCGGGAATCTGACAACAATGGGAAGTCAACAAACTACTGAGCAGCGGAACCAAGCAAGCTGCTCATAATAATAATAATAATAATAATAATAACTTTATTTATACAACACCTTTAAATACAGAGATCACAAAGTAGGAATACAAATATAAATATGTATGTATATATATATATATATATATATATATATATATCCACATATCCATATATACATACACACATACGTACATAGACTTGTGCACATTTGAGCTGAGCATCATGTTTTTTTCTTGAAGACCCCGTAATGAAATATTATTTTCAATATACAGATATTCTATTCATTTGTGTCACATAAGCAGTTTAGCAGAAAGGAAAAAAAAGCATAAGCAGCCCAGTCAGCAGATGTGGAGAAGAGTGAGGCGACGGGTCAGAAGAATCAGCTGACCGGGAGCCGGAGAGTCTCGTTTGGTTTCACATGGAGTCCACCTGGGACAGGAAGGTTAGAACTGTGCAGGAATACTGTTCTATTGATTTACTACTGCATCACATGTTTCCAGTCATTCTAAATCTGAAGGGTAGAATGCAACCGGTGAGCAGGAGTACAAGTAGACGTCACTTTATTGTAAAGGGTCACACGTTTCATAACCACTGCTTTATAATAAACACATTGTGTGTCTTAATTCATCAAAACATCTCTTCTAACAGGACTGTGCATTTCTCAAAAACCATTGAAACGCCACTACAACGCTGTGTGTCAATGGGCTGCATGCACGGGTTATCCTCAGCAAACGTGTTGAATTTTACATGTTATACTCTTCACTTTACATTATTTATTTTGCTGCACTTTTAAGTGAACTGTGTCTGATACTGTTATGAGTTTGTTTCCCTGCTGCATTTGTCTGCAATAGTCTATTTTTACAGGACGCGACAAACTAAATTGCCAAAGAGTTGTGATGCAAAAATACAATTCAAAAAATGATTTATATAGTTTTTGATGAAGTATTTAATGTCAGATATTTTGTGATTTTGGTATTTAGTTTCAGAAATTGTGCTTTAACAATTGCAAAAACTGTGAAACTCACAAACGCATGTTTAACCCGTGGTTTAAAGTTGCATTAACACACTTTGTTTACCTTTCATCATCTGGATGATGCATTGAGATGTTTAATAATTCATCTTCTGTTTTATTCCATGTCGTTCCTCCAAAGTGATTTGTTTTGTGCGTCTTCGTCATCTTTCAGAGCTTCTGTTTTGTCCCTCTCTACTTGGCAGCGTGACTTCACAGATCGTCCTCCGTAATGCATGTGAATAAAAGGCGTGAAATTTCATTTAACCTCTGCGCATTGCCTCTGGGACTGTGGAACTCATTACAAAGCACCGCGTCATGTCGCCAACTCTGACTGAGCAGCCTGGTGCGCTGCTGCCCTCTAGTGTCGAGTAAAGGTACCTATTTTATCTTCACCCATTCATTCAAGACGTATACAGATGATCGAGATATTTCAAAACTAATAAATGTATTACGGACTACATATGATCAAAACACAGACACGTGACAACTTTTCCAAGAAGTGAAAGTTTATTTCAAGCTTCCAAAACATCTACAGGTAAAAAATAAGCTTGTTTCTTTTCCTCCATCATCATCATCATCATCATCATCAGTTGCAGTCTTCTTCACCTACACTAACTTAGACATCAGTTTAAAATGTATCAAAATCTAAAAATTCACTGTTGTATCTGAAAAAACAAGGCAACTGAACACTTGTCTCCTTCCTGCTTTGCAACACTTTTGTTTTTTACTTATTTAGTGGCAAAAAGTGAAAATAATAATAATAATAATAATGTCCATATCTCTGAAAATATACCGTTTGAATTCATTTCCTCAATGAAGCTGAAGGAAGTCGGTATTTTTGTATTTGAAGAACCACTTTCATCTAAAACTGGCATCCCAGTCACCAGATATTATACTGAACCAGTACAGTATGACGTTAAAATAAACAGGACGACGATCACTCAGAGAGCCGCAGAGTTCTTGTGTCCAGGTCCAACGTGTGGCTTGAGTTAAATAAATAGAGGTTCAGTTTGTGTGTTAAAAAGGCACGTGTTAAAAACGTGAGGGGAAAAAGATTAAAGGTTGCCAGTGAGGGCAGAGTCCATGAGGTCGTCGTCTTCATTTCTCATGTACATGGGACTGGGCCGGGACGGACGCTCTGAACCCAGCATGGACAGAGACGAATCTGAAGCGGAGATGGGCGACCGGGACCAACTGTCTGCTTTTATCGGATGAGAGGACGGCCCCATGGACATGGAGGACTTCTTCTTCTCTTTGTCCCGGTCCCGTTCTCGGTCTCTGTCCCGCTCCCGCTCCCTCTCCCTCTCCCTCTCCTTCTGCTTCTTCTTCTCCTTCTTGTGCTTCTTGTGCTTCTCCCCCGAGCTGAGAGGGATGGCGCTCATGTAGTCCTGGTGGGGGAGCGGGCGAGTGGTCTGGTCGTCGTCCGAGCTGGGGCTGTTCTGGTGGGACTTCTCGGCCACCGAGCTGCTGCCCGACTCGCTCTCGCTGTCGTGGTTGAGCGGGGTGTACCCCGGCGAGCGGCTGTGGCTCGGGGAGGAGCGGTCGTGTTTGGGGGTGGAGCCGCTGAAGAGGGGGGAAGCTTTGAGACTAGAAATCTGTGGACGCATGGAGTCGCTGGACCCTTCCCCTGCTTTCTGAAGGGTCACTTTGGCCTTGATGCTTGGCGAGCCGCCGTCAGGTTTGCTAATGATGATTTTGGCCAAGCCGGTTGCACTCCCCCCTCCTGTTTTGGGGTCCATCAGCTTTTTATCCCCACTGTTCCCACCAGAAACAGACACTTTTGCTTTTGCCTCTTTATCAGACTTTTCCCGCTTGTACTCCCCGCTTTGGGAGGACGAGCCGTGCTTGGAAGGGCCCAAGTTTGAAGGTCCACTGCTGGGAACATTTCCATGACCGCCATGACCCCCACCACCACCACCACCACCACCACCAGGAGGAGCAGATCCCGAACCAGTTCCCCCTGCTGGTGGCCCTACCTCACAACCATCCTCCCCCACTCCCCCTCCACCTACACTCTTCAGTTTGTCTATGACTGCCGTAAGAGAAGGTTTCTTGTTTCGACTGGGAGACTTCCCTTTGGCATTGGGGTTGTTTGCATTGTTCTGACCAGCCCCTCCTCCTCCTCCTCCTCCTCCTCCACCACCACTACCACCACTACTTCCTCCACCTCCTCCCCCTCCTCCACTGCCTACACTTCCACTTCCTCCGCCTGCCCCTCCTCCTCCCCCTCCACTTCCACCTCCACCATACTGAGATTGGGAGCCTCCTGAAAAGGCCATGGAGCCAGAGGACGAGCTCGAGGATGACGAGGAGGACATGGAACCAGAAGAACTCCCACCCATTGGCTTCTGGGAGCTCATGCCTCCCCCAGAAGACTTGGACCCTCCAGAACTACCACCTCCCGAGCCCATTGGCGATTTGGCCTTGGAAGAAGGAGGTGTTCCTGGAACCTGGGACTGCTGCATTTTCATAGGCGAGGACAATTTGTCACCAGAGCTACTGGAGCGGGAGTGAGAAGGGGAGATGTTGGGCTTTATGTTGGGATTCATAAGAGACCCAGGAGGCTTACCCCCCTGAGGCTTCATTTTACTACCGCTTCCAATTCCACTACCGCTACCTCCAGGCCCGGCCAGCCCATGTTTGGTGATTGGGGAGGATCCTGGTTTGCCAACACCCATTCCTTGAGAGGAGCCTTTAGACTGGGATGACCCACCTCCACTTCCTATTCCTGTGGTTCCTGGCTTGGAGCTGTTGCCCTGTGTCGAGGAGCCTTCCTTGGACTTGATCTTTCCAGATGAGGATGTGTGAGAATGATGACTTTTGCTGCTGCTGGTTCCCCCTGCTCCACCCGTGCTGCTTGTGGCCGAGCTGCTGGAGGTGTATCCACTATGGGATGATGTTTTCCCCCCAGTTATGGTCCCTTTTGCGATCTGAATAGTGATTTTGGGAATTGGAGGTGTGGCACCACCGGGAGGGGTTTGCGAGCGTCCAGAACTACCGGGAGACTTGGAGCCTCCTCCACTTATACTTCCCCCAGAGCCTGAACCACCACTAGGAGGCGTGTACGGCCGTCCCCCTGAGCTGTGTGAGGGGGACTTCCCATCGGGGTCCAGCTTTTTGCGTTTGGGAGGCTTTTCTTTAGACTTTCCCTCACTTGATGGGGTCCTACTACGTTTGACCTGTTTGCCCTCCGTTGAACTGCTCCCCATCCCCATTCCCATCCCAGAGCCGCTCCCTCCGCTACCCCCATTTTCATCTTTTGGTCGCATGAGTCCCTGTTGCTGTTTAATTTTGGGTTCTGCACTTTTAAAGTCAGCGCATGCCGCTGCGAGGCCCATAATCAGGGGGCTCTGGGACCCTCCGCCGTGCGTGTCTCCCAAATCCGGAGCTTGCCCCAGAAGCGGTTTACCACCGCCACTGTTGCCGCCAAAAACAATCCCCATATCAAAAGGGTCCTTCATCGATGGCTCTGGAGTGCTCTGACCATGTGGAGTTGGATTCTGAGGCGTTCCTGATGGGGTGTTCTGCTGGCTACTTCCCCCAAAACCCTTGACCAGGTCCATGTCTCCATCTGCGCTTGGAGAGCTGTCATCAAAGTAGTTCTGGGGGAAGCCATGGCCTGATGTCAAGAGGTCGGGGTTGAAGTCAGCAGCATCTGGGAAGAAGTTGGTGGAGGAAGAGTCGCTGGTGGGTGTGGCAGCAGTTGCGGCCGCCTCGGCAATCAGGTCAGCGGCATCGGTAAAAGGATTTTCATTGCTGTTGGTGTTAAAGATGTCTGCGGAGTCAAACACTGCGCTGCCCTGACCTGAGCTGGAGGAGTCCCGGATGGGGGTACCTAGAGGGCCTCCATCCTCCCCACCATTGCCCATTGGGTGCTGCCCATGGCTCCCAATGCTGCCTTTGCCCGTCTGCTCGGGCAAATCCGACAAGATTTCTGTGATATCAGGCCCGATGCTATCGGAGCTAGACAGGCGGACCATGCGAGGCGGTACAGCACCCGGTGGTTGCTGTTGCTGAGACTGGACGTGAGACTGCGAATATGGCATGCTGGGACCGGAGGGTGGAGTCCCACATTGGCTAGGTGCTGGAGTGATGCTGTGGGGGGTGTCTAGGCCATCGCCGGTCAGGTTAACGTCAAAGATAGAATTTTGAGTTGCGTCCACGTCCATAGAGAGGAGCTCACGGTGGAAGTCGTCCTCATGCGATACTTGATGGTGCGGCATCGAAGATCCCTGTTGCGATTTCATGCCTAAACCGCCAACTCCACCGCCTGCGGCAGTTCCAGGCATCATGCCACCCTTTTCCGTCCCTCGTGGGCGCTTCTTCTTCCCTTTCGTGCCGCTTCCAGGGCAGGTTCCGCTCATGCTTTCAGTCCGCGGAGAGCCAGATGAAGAATTCTGCCTTTCTAATGGACTAGAACTGTACAACGCGGCGAAATCCTGCGAGGGGTTGTCTTTCAACAAGTTCATCAACATGGGATGATTCTTGGTGTTGCTGGCAGGGGACGATGTTGGGGGTGGAGTTTGGTGGGGTGGCGGTGCATTCTGGGAGCTGGGGCTAGAGCCCACGCTTCCAGTTATCTGCAACAGACTGGTCAGTATGGGATTCTGTGTGACTTTGTTGAAGTCGTCTACGTGGCCTTGACCAGGCTGTTGTTGCTGCTGCGACTGTTGCTGGCCAGTCGCCCCTCCTTGGGTTAGGCACTCTCCTCCTTGGGCTTGCCTCTCTGTTCGGGAAACCCCAAAAAGAGAATTAATTGGACCTCCAAAATTAGGTCCCCCAGGTGGTCCTGCTCCGGTGGGTGTGTGTTCCCCTGCGAGCCCAGGCAGTCCCATAGGGTTAGTTCCGTCGCCTGTTGCCATGTTGTAGGTGGGACTACCGGAGGGTGGCAGGTTGTTCTTCACCATGATCTCGACAGTTTGTGCAATTAACGAAAGGGCTGGAGTGTCCGCCTGGATTGTCTCTGCTTTCCGTCGAATGGCCCGCATGGTTACAGGGATGGACATGCATCTACAAGAGGACAGGAAACAATTACCGTAAAGAAAAATAAATGTATACTATCAACATTTATGCATTCAGGAGGAAGTTACAAACTCACCGCTGGACCACTTTGGTGATGAATTCATCAGTGCAGATCAGAGCATCTGACAGTCCCTTATACAACTTGCAGGATACTTGTCTGGAGTCAATCACCTCCATCACCACTAGAGGAAGAAGGTCAGACTCAGATAAGCAAAAAAAAAAAACCTGACATAACAGATTAATTTCACCCTGTTGATATTTATAAAGTGATATCAACATTATGCTGGAGTGTTGCTCACCACAAACTAACGACTCATTGACCGGATGCTGGAAAGAGACGCTGAAACTTGAGTCGGTAAGAGGACACACTTCAAACTGCAGCAGGCCTGCACTGTCTGAGGAAACGGCAGCAAAAATGCTTCACTCATTAAATGTGTTTTGACACATCAGACACAATAAACAGTGCATGTTGCTGATTGACCAAACACAGCATACATAATTGGGGCAAACGCTCACCTTCTTTGATGGAAGTTCGTTTCACACAGCTGCCAACCAAGGTGTTATAGGCTGCCTGGTGCCGGATGATATCCAACAAGAGTGGCACTTGTGCCGGGTGGCGGAAAGGGATCTTGGACACCAGCGTTCCTTGAAGAGAACGACCGTCTTGCACCGGGGCATCGCCGTTCAGGAAGTAACAGTGCTGCTGATCTGGCAACACCTGTTAGAAAGCAAAGAAAGACGTTGATTTCTGTGGATTAGCGATCTAAAATCTGGTGTATTGGCTGTCTCTATATATTTACTTAATCAATGTTCTCTTCAACAAACTATAGACCGTGAATGTAGCTGTTGTTCATGAGCAGCACAGCGCCGTCTAAAACTACCATTAATTTACAAGAATGACAAGAAATTGCATTTCACGAAACTTGTGTTTTCCACGAGTATGTACTCAAGATGGCAGAAGGAAGTAGCGATGACGTCTATCAGAACACATCAAACTAGATTTACCGCTATTATTAATACTATTAATGGGGTGTGTGTGTGTGTGTGTGTGTGTGTGTGTGTGTGTGTGTGTGTGTGTGTGTGTGGCGGTATTGCGCGTGTCTGCTCACCGAGTAGAAGTGCATGTTGTGCGAGGGCGGCGGCGTGGAGCTGCCCTCCTCCAGTAGCTGCCGTTGGCTCTGG
Organism: Cebidichthys violaceus; assembly: GCF_023349555.1. Lineage (NCBI taxonomy): Eukaryota > Metazoa > Chordata > Actinopteri > Perciformes > Stichaeidae > Cebidichthys > Cebidichthys violaceus. The sequence goes on from NW_027176650.1 coordinate 1,787,527, forward strand.
ACAACTAACTGGTAGAGAGGCGAGAGGCTGGGGGAGCTGTCAAACACCGGGATTGCTGTGGAGAAAAAAAAAAAATGGAGAGCTTTGAAATCCAAATGACCAACCCCAAAAAGACGAGCATTGTGCTTAAAGTGCATGACTTAAAAATACGCACAAGTAGCATTTCCAAGCCTCTGAATGAAGGACAGCGAGAAAGGCATGGGGCGGTTCATCTTGAGGAAGAAACAAGCCGGCAGGTCCACACAGTTGGAGTTGGTCACCGTGGAAAAGGACGGCGTCCTAAAAACACACCAAAGACGCAAAAAGCGCGCCATTAACTCTTTGAAGCATTTAGAGGTTCGCTCGTTGCAGGACTTCACAAGTTCTCTGATAAACGGGAGGTACACGTTCTCACCCCTTGTTGTCAACTGGGTGGGATCCAGTGATGAGTGGGGCGATTGGAAGCTTGTAGACAGCTGAGGTTCCCTCAATTGTCACAGAAACACTGACGCCCAGAGAGCGTGGAACTGCAACGATTACCCAAGAGACAAGACAAGGAGACAATCAACAGAGGACGGACACACACACACACACACACATACACACACACACACACACACACACACACACACACACACACACAAATAGTTCTGATTCTTAAGCAAACCACGTGGCTATTGGCTGACTTCACCCACTCCCTCTGTGCACTTACCATTGCCGTCCGGCGAGTTGAGCTGCGGGCTCGGCCCCTCCTCAAATATGTCGTAAGGGGACAGGTAACACTGAAGAGATACAAGATGGCCGCCGCTCCTGGCCGTTAGCAAACCGACGCCGCCGTGAAGAATAGTCTCCACTGCGTTGGCATTGGTAGCTAACCTAGAAAAACGCATCAATCAAAAGTTATTGCGTTACAAAAAAAAAAAAAAAAGATGCTCAAATTAGGCTTTTTGCTAGTTAAGAATATATTGAATATATACTGTATATTGAATATGCTAAACACCGGTAGCCCAAATACACTAAGGATGATGTAGAAGGGAACACAAACTTACCTAAACATGTGCATCATCTTGGTGAGATCAAGCTCCAACGACTGCAGCGCTATATACATCTTGGTTTTCAGTTTACTGAGGCACAGAAACAAATCAAGAGAATTAGATACAATAACAATCATAGAGCATATGTCTCTTATAAAGCCTAAAAGTCGACTTACTTGTCCCCAGGGAGCTTGTATAGTTCGACAAGTCCCTTCAGATGTTTGGAGAACTCTTCAAAGTTCTTCTCCCTGATGAGACGCAGGAGAGGAGGAGGAGGTTTTTAAGACAGCTTTCAGAAAAATACAAAGCAGCTCTCTGCATCACGCCAAGAAAAGCCTGCAGTGCAGCGTACGGTTTCTACTCACCTCAGATGCTGAATCAGCTCAGGACAACTCTGTGATCAACAAATGAAGAAAGGACAATGTCTTCACCAAAGGTGCATGACAGGAATTCAATCGTAACACGCAAGTATGACATTTATAATCATCTATGGAGCCATATGGAAGCTACAGTGAACTGACCGTAGGGTTTTCTCCCTGATGAGCCACCTTGACATCCACTAGCTGGCCATTGGCGTCCAGCTGCACCTCCACGTAAAACATGTCTGATGTGATGTAACACTCTGTCCCTGATGGGCTGAGGTGAGAGCCAAGCCTGCTCAGAGAAGACAAAAAGAGAGAGAGAGAGAGAGATACAGAGAGACAGAGAGAGATATAGAGAGATAGAGAGACAGACAGAGAAAGAGAGAGAGAGACAGAGAGAGAGAGAGAGAGAGAGAGAGAGAGAGAGAGACACAGATAGAGAGACACACAGAGAAAGTGAGAGAGAGAGACAGAGAAAGACAGAGAGAGACACAGATAGAGACAGAGAGAGACACAGATAGAGAGAGAGAGAGAGACAGAGAGAGAGAGACAGAGAGAGAAAGTGAGAGAGAGAGAGAGAGAGAGAGAGAGAGAGAGAGAGAGAGATAATAGTTTTAACTTAAGGCAATTTTGAAAATGGCTTTAGTCTTTAGTAATCATTCTTGCTGACTGAGCCTACAATGGGCAGTTATAAGGAAGACAGTACAATGACAACAACCTACAATCAGCCTAAGTGTGCTGCACTCGGCAAAAGGGGGAAAGAACTCACATGTTTTGCCGAGCGATGGATTCTAGACGATCCGTCATCGAGGGCAGAGACGAAACTGAAAAAGAAGGAAAGGAAGAACAGGGAACTCTTCACATCATATAAAGCAACTATGTCAAATAAAAGTGTTGCCTTATGTTCCTGCTGTCTATAGACACAAGAGACACTTGTGTCTCCTTGTCTAATGATGGAGAGTGACAGCTCTCCCTCGTGTTTTCTGTCCTTTGAGTGGACAGTCTCACCTTTCAGCGCTCTCTGCAGGGTCTCCAAGCAGGTGAGCAGGAGCTGGTGACCTGTAGCGTTCATCACACCGCGTTTCTCCTGTGGGACACAGAGCGCAGATAAACAGAGGAATTAGATACAACACAGCTGAGAAATCAACCAGATCCGATGTTCAAGTTTTCACCGGCTTAGTCAGCATCATACCGTAGGTCTGGGATTTAAATGCCACGAAAGTTTCACAGGCCCAGTAGGGAAGTTAATAAAGCCTTTTTGTCCAATTAGGTGATTAATTGCTACAAATGCATGTTGAGCAGTGTTGGTAGTGAGTCTCTCTTGTGGGTACTGATTGTCAAATACACTTTTCAAAGTTGCGATTTGGACACTATATATATATATATATATATATATATATATATATATATATATATATATATATATATATATATATATGTGCATGGTCTTTAAATTCAAATGCAATTAATCACACATAAAGGAACATAAATGATGCACTATTTTTAGCGCTGGGAAAGTGTTCCCCACTTGTTTGTGACCTACCTACCCCCTATGATGAAGCTAAATCAGTCCCCAGTCATTGTAATCTGATTGAACTCTTACATGAGAGACAATGACTCTCACTAAGCTTTCTTGGGATCTGAGAGGAATATAACGACTGGTTCCAGACCTCCAAGATAATCTTCACTATCGATACCTAGTTTAAAGATTGTGCTTTTTGAATTCAAGCTAATTATTTAGCTCCATCTCACCATTGCCTGACGCACAACCTTGCAGGTCTCCTGCCACGGCCGTGACGCGTTGTGTTTGGCGTGAAGCTTCTCCAGCAGAGCGGCCATCCGACTCTGCTTCTCCGACTCTGAAACAGATGCAAGAGAGCCGTTAAAACTAAAAAAAAAGAAAAAAGGAGGTATTCAACAGCTCCATCACTCTGATTCCATCTCCTCTGAGCAGCGAAGATCTAATTAGACTTTAACAACATAACTGTAACTGAGTGACAGCCATTCTTCATCCATATATTCCACTACACACTCAGTTTATTAGGTATGTTGAACAGTAAAACCGTCATGAAGGGAGGATTTACTGCAGGACTGTTGCATTAGACCGTGTTAGTTTTAGCTAATTGTATCTTACAAACTGGCGACTAAGTGTTTACTGCTTATTTATTATAATTTATGACAATAGAATATGGTCAACGTAACAATGGAACTGTGAGCGTGAATCCCTGCTTCTGTTTAGGTAGTGAGTAAAGTACATTAAGGCCATCTATGATAAGCTAATGTGTTCAGTGTGTGAGAGCTCCAGAGTTCCCCACAACAGGTGAGATTCCCATCAATGGGACTTATCATCAGTTCAACCCGAATAAACAACACGCGACATATCGATCGAGTCACATGACATCCCGACAAAACTATCAAAGCATCGGGAACCCTCGCGCCTGTCAGTCCGGACAAAAAAGACGACGACGGTGTCAACGAATACGAGCCTAATGTGTTGTTGTTGTTGTTGTTGGCTGTCATAACGGGCTACTGCGGCTCGATCGGTCGTATTGGGTCGCTTGAGGTGCGGTGACGTTTGCGTTATCGTTCAGCACTACCAGTCAAAATAAGGACTTGTCAATAGATTCCTTTAGGAGACCTCTGTTAGTCCCTAGTGTATCCATAAAAGTTGGTGTTAGCTAGCTAATCGCTCACTCCGAGAAGCTAACTGCTAACGTTACTTTACCAAACATGACACCCTGTCCAGTGCCACCAACTAGTGCTTCACCATCCATATCTTTGTAAAGTACGCAGAGAGCTGTAACTTCACACATATGTCCAAAAAAAAAAAAAGCAACGTTAACGTTAAATAGGCTAAGTTAGCCGTTAGCTTGAGTCGCCAAGATCATCCTGATAACACAAATCAGTCCGCCGGGGCAGAATTAAAGGTTCGCGGTCCTACCCGTTACATCTTCGGGTTTGATCCGATCGCCATGGATCTGATTCCCTCCTTGCTGAACCGAGATAGAAGGCTCTCTCGCGGGGCTACCGCTCTGCATAGAAACACCAGGCCCCGCCGCCATTGTTGCCCCACTATCCGTTTCAGTTTCCCCGACCAGCGTCCCCACCCGGGCTTCCGTACTGTACCACACTCGGCTTTTCTCTGTCTTGTTTTGTTTTTTTCATTTTAAACTTCAGTCCCAGTGGTTGACTTTGTCGTTGGATTCAGAATTATATGGGTTTTTTCGTATTTATCTATGTTGTTATCTTGCCCATATGTCTTTCCTTAAATAAAACATTAGTTGTCTTTGCCCCTATATTCTTAAATAAAACATAGGGGCACGTTTTTAAATTGGCAATTAAGTGTTTCCGTCATACAGTGTAAGGTTTCAACAATTATTTCTGATTATGCATCAATGTAATTTAAGGAGACAAGTGCCTTTGCCTTTATTCCTTCAAAACCCAAATCGAATCCGTCGACTTGACAGCCTGCTTAAAATGAAAGGCAATGATCTGATGGAGACTCCAGATGGCGTACAATCGCCACGAGGAAACGATTCATGATTTGCCAAGAGCAACTAGCCGCCAAAATCCAAAGGAAGGTTGAAATATTCATGTTAATCGACTTCAGAAGCAGAATAATGCAGAGACTTAACATGATGATTGCTTTTTTTTTTCTCCTGCAATTTCTACTTTTTGTATAACCTCATCTATAATGCGGTCGCAACGAAAGCAATGGATAATTAAGCAGCAGATAAAGAAATTTAAAACAGCAAAAATAAAAAAAGCAGCCATGCACAGGCAACCGCATGCACATACGTGCACACACCTGAGCCTATTGTACAGCTGAGCCTGTGGCAATGAGTGCTCTCTGGGGAGGATTTTCCCACCAACCATTATGACCTGCCTGAGAGAGGGAGCAGGAGTGTGTTCATGAATACATGCGCATTTGTGCATATGCAAAGATATATTTGTGAACATGGAGTATAAAAAACACACACACACACACACACACACACACACACACACACACACACACACACACACACACACACACACACACACAGAGGATAGCTATAGACAGCAGCGAGGATGGAGAGGGACCAGATTGGCATCGTCTGAGACAGTAGACAGACACCGCAGATAGACATAAGAAAAGAGGGGAGGTGCCGCTATGTAATTGATGTGCCCACCAGGAGCTTTAGCTGGCTTGCCTGGCATGGAAGAGGAGGTGGGCACCGCTGCCAAGACAGCAGTAGGAGAAAGGAAAGGGAGGCACGGGGCCTTGGGGAGCACAGTAGCGTGCTGAAACCATGCCCATCAATCAGAGGCTAGTTCACCTTGCCATGCCAAGCGGGACCCCCCTCTGTGCCGAGGGAAGGGGTGGCACGGGGAGCAAGGCTGGCACAGTTGCTAAACCTTCCCTAATCCTCCTGGTGGGTGTATCAGTGCCACGTCCGAATGGCAGTGGAGTGGGCAGAGCCAGACCTGGGGGGGTGGGGGGAGAAAAGAAAGTTCAGCCCCTATTCTGAAAGAGGTGTCACTTCATGTTGTTAACATCATGATGTAGAAATGTTGATGTTATTTCAACTAAAGGCTGAAAAATGCCCCAGCTTCTCATAAAATAAAAAAGAAGCTATTTATGAGTTGTGACATTGACCAAAAAGGGTGCGCTGCCCGCTCTGTCGCCTCGACCTTCTAAGTGCTCTCTTGTCTTTGGAAGGAGTTCAACAAAATAAGGCCGATCTGTCGTTTAACATTTGCGCCATATGCTGTATGAATTCTGTGATTACGCTGATTGTTACTCGGAGCCTTTGCATGTTAAGATTTTCTTATATATTGCACATATTTTACATAATTTCATACCGATACGGCTGATCCAATACAAGAAGCCTTGCTTCACACACTTCCACACACACACACACACTCCTAGATATTACCCCAATGTGGTGGATAGTGTACATACAGTATGCACACACACCTACATACTGTGCATAGATACACACATATTCTCAAGTATACGACAAACACAACTGATCATCCTTTGTTTCTAACTTCCGTATGCTATCAAACTCAAATAGCGTTGAGGGAGACGGCTGTCTAACATCTCTATAAACACATGTATTTGATTTCCTCTGCATGTTTCCAGTTTTAACACAAGGGGATGGAGATGTGTGAACAGCTTGGCAACCTTATTGAGTGCTTTGAAGTTGACTACCCTCCTTTTCCACCATCTCTAGAGGTGAACTCACATTTTACCTGATGTGAATAAATAAGAACAGGCTATGTGATGCACGCATGCCTCCTTCACAATCCATGGCTACCAGAGGACACAACCACACAATGTAAATAACACATTTGACATGGCTTCGTGGTTGATTCACAAGCCGTTTTTTTATTTAGGTGCCTCTTGTATAAATATGCCAAACAAAAGAAATAGACTGAGCCTTCCTCTCTTTTCACCTTTCATACAAGTTTGAGATCAGTGAGCCCGAAGGCTGGAAGCGGTCCAGAAAACAGTGAAGCATTACCAGGACACAGTTTCTGCTTCTTTGGCACCGAGTGCCTTGACGTGCATGGGCAGCTGGGAAGACTAGCTGGGAGGGTGATAGAGGGAGGGAAGTGCAAGAGACAGAGGGAGAGAAAAAGGGAGGGGTCGGCCCTATAGGACCATTTGTGATGAGGCTCATTTGCACAACGGCACTTAATTGGCTACAACAATTAATTAATGTGTTGGAAAGTTGGCACAAAAAGTTCATTTAAGAGGGTTTTAATAAGCAATTAGGGAGAAGTAACCAGTGAGGTAGAAGCAACCGCACAAAAAAAAAAAAGATGCTGAAAACTCTGAAAGTATAAACTCCAGCTCTCAGGGAATAATGTGCCATATCTGGAAACCGGGATGTGGTTTTGCTAATATGGGTAGTTACTGCAGATCCCATTGTGAGCACTGATGCCATTAAGATACATTATTTTTACCCCGTACTTTTACAACGCCAACTGTTCATGGCACCCACTTTCCAAAAACAGCATTGTCTCCTCTCCCCTTCATTCTCCCTCCCACTGTCTGCCTCCCTCTCTCTTCTCTCACTCTGTGTATGAAATATCGCATGACTAATGAGCGGAGCAGGTTGAAATCCTGGGGAAGATGTCCTTGGAAGACGAATGCATTTTCAGCAGAATAATTAACTTAATTAACAAATTCACATGCATATTCATCAGCCTATTAATGTCTCCTCTGCGCGGCTTGATGAGCAGTGGGGTAATAACCATCTCATTTGCATAGCCTGTTCACACGACTTCCCATTTAAAGACAAAATAAGGGAAGGAAGAGAGCGCAGGAGGAGGAAGGAAGAGGGAAATTGGAAAAGAAGACGACAAATAGAAAACAAGGGAGAGGCGCAGCGGGGTAACGCGCAGAGGTGAGGAAGTGACGTGGGATGGTTGGAAACAAGCGAACAGTTTATCTGACGGATGGGTGACACGAGGAGGGACGGCAAACATGAGCCCCGACAGATTGACTCCATCTCTCTCTTTCTCTCTCTCGCCCCTCCAGTCAACCTTGTAAGCCCCCCCCCCCCCCTCCTGCTGTTCAACCATCACCATTTCCTTGCATCCGTGTCATAATATTCTCATTCCTATAAGCTGAAATAAGTGGGCTTTTTTAGAGTTGAATCTAAGTCAGAGAACATAAATCACATGTTCGTCTTGGTGAATTGTTCCGTGCAGAACCCACGATCATATCAGCGTGCCCTCTCCGTGTTTCTCTCCCTCTCTGTCTGTCTCTTTCTCCCCGTCCTACGGTCTCTCAGGGGGAATCTTCTTGGCATTGCTCCACTCCTTTCTTCTCCACCGCCAGGCTGCTGCTGCTGCTGCTGCTGCTGCCGTCTCTACTCTGTTACCACTGTCTGTCTGCACACAACCTGGTGCTCCTAGCAACGCCACCTCTCGCATACACTCCACATGGCGGTCCGAATTCCACGTGTGTGTGTGTGTGTGTGTGTGTGTGTGTGAGTGTGTACTAAACACACACACACACACGTCATGTTTACACTCTTATATTTGTCTCTGTACTAAGATAAATCCTCGGTCTATATATATTTATATATATAGCCGGATGTTTATTCTGCCACTTAAAAAAAAACAAAAGGAAAATGTCAGAATCAATAACCTGTAAGCTGTCAATACCTCTTCTGTTCCAGTTTGGAATATCAGTCTTAGTACAATAGACTACTTTTGTTTTATGTAGATATAAATAATTACTGGAGTGAGTGAGACTTTATTCCCTTTATTAGGCTACTCCATAATCACAACAATTTTACCAGTTTATCAAAAACTGCATTACAAATGGTTACAATATTGCTTTGTGAATTCAAATGACTTTCTACAATGTCTTTACAGTTTAGCTCTTCAAATGTTCACACTTTCATTTTGGCTGTCACTCATTGGGATTCTCTTTCTTTGTGTCCTTGGGTATCTTAAAATAATGTCATGAAAGGAAGCTTCATGCACACAAAAAGTAGGCTGACATGTTCATATTGTTCCTCACGGCATCAGAGATAAGACCTTCATCATTACCATGGAGGACTACAGGTTTTTTATTCCAATCCAATGTCAAGCCCTGCTGTAGACTTGGACACGATGTGTTGTTTCTCCGGTTAATTTGCAGGCTTTACATTTGTCGTCGTTGGCCAAGTCCTGATCTGATGCTTCTGTCTTCTGTCCTCAGCATTCATCTGAGGATGCACAAATGTGCAGAAACATAAATTGACAAAGGCTTGCTGGGACTGCAAGTTTCTTCATCTGCATTAGCAGACCTCCCTGTGACGAAGCAATGCAATGTTGTGTTGCTTTACAGAAGCAGCATTGAAACTCCTATTATTATGTAATTGTCATATTCGTTTATAAGGGTCGCTCATACGAACCTACTTGTTTCTTGTCGACATTCCCTCTCTAAATGTTTTCGGTTTTCCTGCATTTGAAACAACGTTCCAGTGGTGAGAAACACAAGTTCAACGCCTCTTTTGGATTCTGGCTCACCGAGCTGACTGACCTTCTGTCGTGCGCGGAGCGTTTTCCTCTTCTGCTGTGGCATGTCGAGTCTGTTTGAGTTTGAGTTCACATGCCGGCCCCAGAGTCGGTTACTCAATGCACAACGTTAACCTTTTGCTGTTCCTGTCCAGGGCAGTGTGTGCTGTCATGTCCTGTAGATGGACACGCGGGTCAAACAGTGAAATGTGCTTCACGCGTGTTATATAACGGCATACATTCTGCAAGCGTTTGAAAATCTAAAGGTCCTGGAGTCCAGAGTCTAGTCTTAATTATTTTCTCGGTGCCCACCCACACTATGAGTCAGTGTGACTGTGTGGCTCTGCAGGGACTTTCAGAGGCTACCAGCAAACGCTTTCACATGTTAACCAAGTGATGACTTTCAATCCAAAGGTCTTTCTTCGTTTTATTCGTGCCAAAGTGAAACATTACACTCACACACTCATTGTGTTTACATGGAGCACGTTATAAGTCCTCCCTCCACAGTTGAGATGTTATCTGTCGTGCCAACACTGCTGTGGCTTTGACACTTTTTGTGTTAAAATTTGTTGTGGTGTAACAACATTTTGCCCATTAATTTGGGTGTTTTTTCCTCTCTTATTTTCCATCATTCTCGGGGCTTAAGGACATTTGCATTCCCCTGAGCTTTGACGCAAGACGGCAGTTTTGACTTCAGTCCACATTCATTCATTTTGAAGTCTTTTCTGCTCTACAATTTTGGAATTAGGCGTGCGATCATCTTCTGTTTCACGTGACGTTATCTTGTGTGGACCACGGCGACCGGCTGAACTCAGGCTGCAGGCTGATCGTGAGAGGAAGGGCTAGGAAAGGCGATTGAGATACAGAGCATTAGCCGGTGTCGGGAGGAAATTAAAGGCCAGATCGCTTTCTTAATCAGAGCACAAGCACTGCGTTAAGAAGGAATTAGGTCGACAGCTGCTGTGTCGCTGCTTACCTTGCTCACGCTCTCTCATTTCCTCACACACACACACACACACACACGTTCTTCACACACTCTCGTTCTCCTTTGCCGTTTCACTCCTTGACCCTTCACTTTTGTCTCTTTCGTTCCCTTTTGTTGTCGGTATTTTGGTTTCCCCCGTCTACTGGCACTATTTCCTCCCCCCCCCCCCCTGAGCTTTGGCCACTTTGTCAGCAACCGAACACACGCTCAGATCAAACTGTACCCAGACAAATACAATATTCTGCAAAACATGTAGACAAAAAGACGAGACCGGAGAAGAGGAGAGAAGAGGAGAGAAGAGGAGAGAAGAGGAGAGAAGAGGAGAGAAGGGAAGAGATGCATGATGGATAAAGAGGGTTCTTGGTTCTGTTCCAGGAGGCTCAGTAGTACCCCTGTGGCTGATGGATGAGCTGTCATTGTTGAGCTCTTCCACATACACCTGAGATGAATGGACAAACAGCAGTGGCCCTTTCTCTGTCTATCCATCTTCCTCTGTTTAGATACGTTCTGCTGTCCACACTTGTCCCCCGCACAAACACACAAGGGGCTCATCCCATACGAGTGTTTGAAGACCAATACCATTATTTTTAGACAATGTGCCGGGAATTATCTGTGTTGTTTTTTTTTTATTTGACCATTTTATGCCAAAAACCTGGCACGGATTCAGTGTTTCTCAGGATTTGTATTGTTGCTGGAAAGATAAAAATAAAAACTGTACTACTTTGAAAACCAATGAAAACATAATGACTTCAAAAGTTGAATTGATTTGTACAATTAATTGGCTGTGAAGATCAAAGAATCTGCATTATAATGCAGGTGGATGGCACCGACCGGGCAACATCTGTTGAAAGGCCAACATCAGCTCAGCGCCAAGAGAAGCACGTCCGAATGTTACGCCCAAACATTCACATTTGAAAGTCCACATTTCAAGCTCCCACACGTCTTTTCAAACCATGTGTCGGAAAATAGGGAAGATTGTTGACTAAGGTCAGGAGTCCCTCCACTTTTTAATTTGGCAAATGCGGCGTATACATTTTAATTTGTTGCTTTAATCAGTTGAATCAACTGGAATGACCCTGAGCCTGATTGCCAGCATCTTTTCCGCAGACTTCAAATTTTTTATTTTTTTTTGCCATATTGTTCAGGCCATGGGTCTGTGGAAGCAGCACTCAATACTCAGGCACGGATGTCCTGTTTTTGAAGTTTCACCGTGTTGAATTAACTGCTAAAATCCCTCAATTTAATATTTTATATGAATTATGACATAGCAAATCATTAGCAAGTGTTCACTACGTTCCTTAAAAAATAACTCTTTATTATAACATGTTAATAGTAAGGAGTTTGCATGCTTACACAGCATTCACAGGTACACAAGAATACCACAAACTGCCCTTCATGAAGCAGCTTAGATACATCGAGTCCGTATTCACCAACCTCTCCGTGGCACAGATACACTTTGGGGTGAAACTGCTCTTGTGTCCTCTCCAAGGGGGAAGGTTTAAAAAACATTTAATTAGGCTTTTGGCATGGCCTCGCTTTTAGCCTGGAGGTGTTGGAGGAGGTTTTACAGACTTCATCCCTTTCAGAGCCTCGCAGATTAAACATTCATGAGAGCTATCAGCAGACCTTATGTGTCCTCTCCCGCTGTACAACTTCATCTGTAGTTTGCATGTAGCGTCACGTTCGTGTAGGTTTATGTTGTTGAACGGTGCACTTATCTTGTATGCACACTTTACTTTTACTGTCACTTTCCTGTACGGATGCAATCATGAGCTGATTGCCTGTAGAACTAGTACATTGAAGTGTTGTTTAAGCATGCCTAATTTCATTAAAAGTGTGTATGTGAATCTTAAAATCCTCCTGTTTGAGTCGGCCGAGAGATGTGCAGGATGGAAGGATGGAAGGATGGAAGGATGGAAGGAAGGAAGGATGGAAGGATGGAAGGAAGGCGGAGGAGGTTTGGGGGAGAAGGGTGGAATGGAGTGGTGGGTGGGTGGGTGGGGGTTGGGGGGGCAACAGATGGTATGCCACGCTGCGAGGGACGTCGGCTGCCACGGGTGGGGGGGAGGTGGAGTGGGGGCAGATAAATGGGGATGGGAGGGGGCACTTTTCCCCAAAGTGCCAGCAGGGATGACGAGGAGGGGGACTATCTGCATGAGCGTGTTTGTACGAGCGCGCCTGCGTCTCCGCGTGTCAACGAAGAGCCGCATTCAGACTCGAGCTTCTCGTCGACTGAGGTGAGGAGCTGGTGCCCCGAGTGCTTCGTGCCCACTCGGTGTCAGTCTGTGGACTTCCGGCACCGGAGAGCGGAGTGATGACTCCCCACGCACCGGTACAGCTAGTTCACAACCGCCAGGGCCGTGTGGGGATGATGCTGAAATTACTCGTAGCCCAGTTGTTGCGGTGAACTGCTCCCCCTTTTCCGTCCTTGTCTCCTCTCTTCTACGTTACCTATGCATGCACAGACGGCACACATGCTCACACACATGCACATAAACGCACACGCACCAACCCCCAATTACAGTGGCTGCCTGTAAACATACCAGCTTCAGTGGTGTATATGGTGCTGCCTATTGAACAGATGTTGTGGAATTTAAGATGCAAACGCACCCCTCCACCACCACCCTATCCAACACACACACACACACACACACACACACACACACACACACACACACATATATATTTATATACACACACACACACACACACACACACACACACACAAGCCCTCGCTGTCTCCCTCCCCCCCAGCTGGCCCTGCCATGAACGTGCCATGTGGCGCTCCATTCCCCCTGGCACTTCGACTCTGGCTGTGCCAACTCTGCCGCGTCTGGCCGCCGCCAACTGGAAAGACCAAGAAAACAGCAGACTCAAAGTGGACTGTTTCTTTTGTGTGTCTGGAAGTGTGTGTTTGTGTGTACCTGAAGATGGCACAACTCATGCAAAACTTGAGCTGTCGGTCTTTGTAACCGTGTTTTTTAATGTAGTAACAGAAGAGAGGAGAATCTAACGTTTCTATTTTCCGGCGTTAAAAATGTCCAGTATGGTTTGTGTGTGTGTGTGTGTGTGTGTGTGTGTGTGTGTGTGTGTGTGTATACCTCATGCATGTCTGTGCAGCTGTATATACGGCGTACGCAGCGTGTCACACTGTCAGTCCGTAACAACGCCGGTTGTGAATCCACTTGGGAATGGCGGTGGAATTCCTGTTACCATGGAGATGTCCAAGCTCATCCGTAGTAAAAAAAAAAAATTCAACTTGAGAGAGATTAATTCAGGGGAACGCGTTGATTTATTCATCCTGGTGGATGCTGATGCACTTCCTCATTCGTTCTGATGTTGCACCGTGACGGCCGCCCATTCGCTGACTGGGTTTCATTTTTCAAACGCGTGTCACCGGTTTGAAACGTGGAACGCCGCTGTGCCGCTCTATCTTCATCACAAGTGGAAGGATGAGTCCCGTGGTGTGTTCCTCTTATTAACAAGCATTGTCTCATATAGCTTAGATGAGTCAGCTCCTTGACACACACTGATGACATGTGACGCACAGATTGATTCACCCTATATTTAAATACATAAACGTGTGTTTGTATCGGTTCAAGAGATTGCGATGCATCCCTTTGATACACGGTACCAGTCCAGTGCTAGTATTTATGCTCACATACACATTGTTGCATTCTTGTGTGCATATGCATGAACATGTGTTTTGTCTCTATGCGACCCTTAAGTCCCTCTTTAATTCGGTGGATAACCTCCCCCCCGCCCCCCTCATCCTATCCTTTCCTCTCCCCCATCCAGCGATGGGAGGTGAGAGAGCTCCTCTCCTTCTTCCTCTTCTTATAATCTCTTTTAATCTGAGAAAGCAGGCATGGGCTTCTATGTCAATACCTCGTCTCGAGGCCGCCAACCGGGACACGCACTCCATTATGTTTGCGTCTTCTTAACATCCAAAGGGGGGGGGGGGAGGTCGAGGGAGCCGGATCGGAGGAGGGAGAGGGAGACGTAAAAGGAGAGAGCGAGTGGAACAAGTGGGCTCCAGCCCATGGGAAAGGCCGTGACATATAGGTTTGAATTCTGATAAACAGCACGAGAGAGTTATGTTAATAACAATACCAACTAATTAACGGAACATTACTGCCGGTTGTTAGTCGGTTGCTGCTTTACATAATACAGAACAGCTTGAATTATCAAGCTTTGGCAAACTCATCATAATCAGGATGAAAGTGATTATCAGCCGCCATCACCTCAGAGGAGAAGGGTCCATCCGGAGTCCGTCACGCGGGCCGATGTGCACCCGCTTGACCTACTTGCCGCAGAATGCCCTACAGTACATCGATACGCAGGACGATTACGCAATCAGGACCACGAGAGAGAAAAACACAACTGCTATTGTTTCACCACACACAGCACGTGAGCTCCGTCGTGTCTGTTGTGCTGCAACAGACGTGTGTCTTCAGGTATATTACACGCGTGCTATAAGAAGAGATATACCACAGCATGTAAAGGTGTGCTGTCTTGAGATGCAGGACATTAGTTCAAGTTGAAGTAACACAATTATAGCTCTACAACTTCCTGTGCTCAAGTTTGCCTTTTTTCCCCCCCAAAGTAGACACACGTTCTCTCTTTAATCTCGTTAATTGATAATCGATCCACGGCTCTTTGTGCTGGATCATTTAGTGATGACCGTGTTATTTGTTATCTCCTCTAAAAGCTCTTAGAAATTGGTTAAATAAACCAAAGTTACACGACAACTAAAGCAATAGAAATACCAAAACTGATGCTAAAAATAGCAAATGAAATTGATATCACTGTACATGTGCTGCAAACACATACGAACGAGTGAACGTGTGTGAGAAAGACATGTATTCATGTGTTTTCTCTCAACACATAAAAGCGTATATGTGCAGTAAAATACATGCAGGAACACATCTCTCTGTGCCACTTTTTAATAAAAGACTTTACTTGTGCACAAAATGCACACTTAGAGGTCAGACCCACACAAAGTCGAAACCTGTGGGTGGCTGCTAAGTCAAGGCCAGCGACTAAAGAGATGCATGTGTGTGTGTGTGTGTGTGTGTGTGTGTGTGTGTGTTGTGAGCATCTGCATGTGCGAGGGACACTGTGGTAGTCTCTGTATGTGTGAGAGAGTGTTTAAATTCAGTGACAGCTGTTCATTAGTCCATTACAACCCCACACCGCCGATTCCTCAAAGCAGCAGCAGACTCCAGCAGAACGAGGACGGGACACATCTCTCACATATATATATATATATATATATATATATATATATATATATATATATATATATATATATATAGCTGTAGAAAAACACTCGTTATCTTGGTTTTCATATTCTCATCTTCATGCCACAGATTTGAATTTGTATTCAGATATTTAGGAAAAGGACAGAGTTTAATTTCCTGCGATGTGTGGCAGTTTAAATCTATTACTCAGTGTCACGTCTGTTCACTGCTGTGTGTCGTGTTGCTGTGCAGCGTGTACATCCTGGACGTTATGGACACATATGGACAGTAACCAGGTATATCTGTCACTGAGCTTTAAATTAAATCCTCCCACCTGGCAGATACCATCGAGAAAAATAGTTTAAATGAAGAAACTATCCTATTTTTCATTTCACAGAAAGGTTCAACATACAAAACATTATAGGACATTATTGGAGCTAGTGTGAAGTGAGTGCTTTTCTTTACTTCCTGCCTCCATATAGTTCCTACGATCAAACTCCTCTGGGGTGTTGACGGCTACCAGCGACTGCAAGGCATTCATACTGAATATTATCTTATTTCACATCCAGCAATATTGGGTTTGTTTTGCACATCTAGTCATATAATTCACACTGTACCCTCTCGGATATAATTCTACTATTTTGGGGGATGTGAACGCAGCTTTGGTGAAATGTAGAATATAGTGACAGTCAGTGCATCGCAACGCGGTTTGATGGAGTCAGAGTTCACTGTCCCAGCAGCGCAGAGTCGTCTTTGGCCACAAGTCACTGCTCATGTTTGAACGCGTTGAAAATACATAAACTGAAAAGATTGGACGAGCCATCCAGCTGTTTATCCCTGAGCTCTCACTTGACTTATACGTCCTCATCTGGCAAGACATCTCTACTATACTGCAATATATATATATATATATATATATATATATATATATATATGCAAGAGTTTTTGGACTGCAGTAAGTCTTCAGTGAAAACTTACTCTAAGATGCAGAGACAGAGAGAGACACAATTGCAGGGGTGGAAACTGTTCTGTAAGTCTGGAGATAAACAAATTGCATGGGGTGTGTTTATGTGAAGACAGTGTGTGTGTGTGTGAGTGTGTGTGTGTGTGTGTGTGCGTGTGTGTGTGTGTGTGTGCGTGTGGGTGAACCAGCGATGGAGGAGCCAGGCGAGGGTGTGATGTACTTTAAGAAGTTGAACGTGTGAGAGAGAGAAGTGACCATGTGCCACGAGAGAGAACAAACTGGAGAGAAGAAAGTAAAGAGAAGAGAAAGGTGAGGAAAGAGAAAAAGAGAAGTGATATATGCTGGGATTGTTGAAGTGCTGTGTGGGGAGAGACAGTAGTGATATGGGCGCTCGAAGAAAGAAGAGAAGGAGGTAATGTAAGTTTGGGGGGGAGAGGAGAAGAGAGGAGGGGAACAAAAAGAAGCGAACATGCCAGAGAAGGAGAGGAGACGGAGGGAAGGAGAGGAGGAAGGAGCAGAGGAGCGAGGGCAATGAGCTGGACTGAATACCATCTGACAGGTCCAGCTGGGAGTTTGCCCGCCCCGCAGCACCGCAAAACCCCTCAATATGGAGGCCAATTACTGCTGCCCGCGTGACCGTGGCATGGCAGCATCAGAGACGCAACCCTCCTCTTCGCCTTTCCTTCTCCTCTGCCTCACCCCCCCCCTCCTCCTCCTCCTCCCCTCTTCCCCTCCTCATTTCCTCACCCCCCCCAAAAAAAAATAAATAAAAAACACTCCCACCATCTGTGCAGAGTGACAACAACCTCTATACCTTACCATCCACAACACAGACTGTACACTGCACACACACACACACACACACACACACACACTCAGGGCAAACACACACATCAAACATGACAAATCCTCACTCATGGGCTCTGTGTGCTTTTGTTTCTCGACGGTAAAGCTGTGAGTAGTTTGGTTTCAGTGTGTGTGTGTCTGTGTGTGTGTCTGTGTTTGTGTGTGTGTGTGTGTGTGTGTGTGTGTGTGTCTGTCCAAAAAACCCACAGTGAGGTCTGATACCTTCACACCTTCTGCATGTTTTTCCCCTTGTAACACACAAAGACAGTTAAAAGCAGGGATGGGCATTTAGGGAGTACACACACACACACACACACACACACACACACACACACACACACTACCATTGTTCCAGATGCAGTGGAATTTCCCCCTATGCCAGCTCCATCTCTCTTCACAGAGCTGGGGCGTGGCGCTCGTGGCATGGCAGGGCGGTGATGATGGAGGGAGGCTGCAGGGTGGGTGAACATGATGCGGTGGCACCCGATGCCCGTTGCGGTGGTGGAGGTGAACTCCCCAAATTTAGCCCCGTGTGCACCCAGACAAGCTTGTCTAAGTGGTGCTTTTTTTTTTTTTTTTTTTTGCCCTCTCTTTAAGTGGTGTGTGACACATAAAACATGTTGCATATACATCATAGAGCTTTCTCCTGTCACACACACACACACACACACACACACACACACACACACACACACACACACACACACAGACTGCTGGGACTTTGTCACTCATCTTTTAATATTAAAATTGTTGGTTTATTTGTGGTTCCCCCCTCTTTCACTGTCCTCTCCCGCACAACAAACACGCTCTACATTATATGTATGACACTGATTTGTCCCGTGAAATATATATTTTTTTCCGAGATTAATTCCAATAATTAATCCGATAAATGTTCACCCTAATCTGATAAATGTGAGTCAAACTCTCCAGATGGAGATTTATGTGCAGTGGGCCTGGGCCTACTTTCTGCTGCGTGGTTCCACTGCTGCGATCTGTAGCGGATCAGTTGATCATTTTCTAAAGCAGTTAAATGGAGCTCTGTGCGGGATTATTTAATTACAGTAATTGCGTGGTATTTTCTAAACATTCATTCCAACAATTACGCGTGAATTTGATCCCGATTAATTGATGTTATGGACTTCAGTTACGTCGGTTAAGCCCGATTTGTCATAGATATTTAGAATACCTATAATTACATTACGATGATATCCGCCCACTTAGGTTGAGCGTCCAGAAAAATACAAGTAAACACACCTAAAATAATTCGTTTAGATGAATGCAGGTCTGCACGGGTGAATGCACTGCGTCTTCTATTCGTTTAGTTCCCGTATTAATAAAAATAGTGCCAATAATAATCATCTGTGTTTTTATTAAATTAATCCCATTTAGTTGGGTTAAAATGTAATTATCTAAATGAGGCTCCACAGGTGAACTTCACGGGTTAAAACGTCTGCAGCAGAAGCGAGTGACACGTCTTTAACGGCGGAAGCATGCGTTCAGTTTCATGCCTCGGTCTCTCGTGCTAAAAGTGCGTGACCGGAAGAAGAAGAAGAAAAAAAAAAAAAAGGTCTCCTCTTTTGTCCGGGGCCGCGCCTGGACACTCAGCCTCCGTTAGCGGCGGAGAATAATGAACAGATGCTGAGTGAATTAGGAAAGAAATACTGGGTCCCTCCCACAAGGGCCACTTTGGCAGGGGCCGCCTGGCTGCCACGTGGCGCAGCTGGCACCGGGGTTGGTGATGGTGGGCTTTACTGGTCTCTGGCTTTACTGGTGCTCAGACATTTAGCGACTTGGCAACGCGCTCCGCCATCAAGTCTCCTGCCAGCCGCCCCCCCCCCCCCCCTCACTACGATAACTAACCGAGAGGTTAGAGCGGAAAAGTAAAAAAAACAGAAAAAGGTGTCTCTCATCTGGTCCTCCGAGGCCCGGAGACTAAAGTGGACCGAGCAATGAAACAAGAGGGATGCATGGGAAGAAAGAGCAGATTCTGACGGTGACCTGAACCTGCCACAGCACACCACGAGGTTTACATATCCAAATGGCTGCACTCTGACAAGTGTCTGAGGATGTTTCGTTTAATTGCATTTATTGACTCGGTCATAAAAACTCTCTCCATCTGGGAAAAGAAATGTAAACTCAGGTTCATTTCAATCAAAACTTCATCGTGACTAAATAATGTATATCTGTGGGGTCAATGGCCAAAATGATAAACGTCAGTTACCTTTTTAAAAAAGTACTTTGTTGTTCTATGAATAAATTCTGAATTGTCTGTAAATGATTAATGTTCTTTAGATTGCACAATAGTACATTTAAGATAGTATTTATTTTATTTCTCTTTGTATTTACCCACCTATAAACTCAAGCTGATTTATTTAAACATTAATCTAACTGTTGAAGGATCTCATAATGTTCATAATCTTCATAATGGTCATAATGTCAGAGAAAGCAAAGCTGTTATATTAAGATGACCAAAATATAAAATCTCACAAAAATATAAAAAAAGTATCTTTTTGCTCCAATTATCACATCAAGGCTTCAAATTGGTTCCTTTATGTGTGTGTGTGTGTGTGTGTGTGTGTGTGTGTGTGTGTTTATTATCAGCGGTGCTAGTGACTGTTTGGAGTGTGTGGTGCGAGGTGTGTGTGTGTGTGTGTGTGTGTGTGTGTGTGTGTGTGTGTGTGTGTGTGTGTGTGTGTGTGTGTGTGAGAGTCTATCCATGATGTGATTCACCTGGTTTCTGCACCTGTCCGACTCTTTCACTGAGTCAGCTGAGCCTCTAGGCAACAATTAAATCAAATTATGAATGTTACAAAATGAAATGATGATACATGCATATGTTGACAGTGTGAGTCCTTGCCATGTAGAATCTGCTTACATCTCCTCTATTCCTGTTTTGTTTTTTTTGTTGCCCTGGTCAGTGTTGGACGGGCCCGTTTCCACCCTGCGGTGCCCGGTGCTGATTTCCCCTGGACGTCAGCAGCAACATATGGGAACCGGGGCGGCGGTCCAGAGATGGAGCCTGCATGCTCCCACTATTGATTTTGAGAAATCACCAAATGATGTGACCTATAGCCTACAGCAAGCCAAATCACATATTCCATTTAAATATTGTTTAGAATACCAGGAATGTGCAACTATTGCAATGTTAAAAAAAAGAAGCCTGAATTTTAATATTCTCAGAACTGCCTGTGAAAATATCAGCTTTTGCAATATAGAAAGCATTTGGTAGGATGAAAGACGTGGTTTGTTGTTGTAATGGATTACTTAAATGTGTGCCTTGTAAGCAACATCATCGTGTTACTCACACACACCTGGAGTGTGACAGATGCTGATGTGACCAGGCCCAAACCCACGCCCCCCCCCCCCATGCTGAGCACCTTCATGTCAAAATGCACATGTGTGTACGGGATGATTTCCTCTCTTGCTCCATGTGGCTGAGGCCTTTTGCTCACTCTCTAACTCATCTATTACATTGTGGAATGTAGTGAAGACTTATAGAGACAAAGAACGCACAAAACTAAAGGTCAAAATGTGTGTTTGCTTCTTGAATTGGGGTTGTCGGTCTCTCTCGGGTTCCAGGAGCTCACTGTGGTTTAAAATCATCTCTCTGTCGCTGCTCAAACATCAGTGGTTTTGTCGAGTATCAATGACTTAGATGTACATGTTCTCTGTTTAAAATGTAGGTGAAACAGTTGAGTTGCTTTGTGTGCAGCTTGCTGAACTGTGAACACATAGGTGGTTGTGATGCATGTGTATTTACAGGTCCATCTGATCTGAATAATAGCATCTCATTTTCACTCATTTAATAATTCCACCCCGAGGTGATCTCTAAGGAAACACGCATTTATCACATTTGTCAGGATGAAGTCCTTATGAATGGAACGTCTAATTAAGGTTCAGATTCAAAATGTCCTGAATGTCCAGACTGCTGTGAGAGTAAAGCTCACACAGGACGAGTCTTTTGTCTCAGGCTTTTCAGAGGGAATGTGCCCTCTGCTCATTTGATTTTATTTCTACATATCTTAACTGCCCAATATCCATTGTTCCTTTTATTATTTGAGAGCAAGCATTTTGTCACATGAATCTTTAATTATGAGTAGCTGTTCATCTAATTACAGCATTTCAGATTGTTTTGTCTGTCAGTTACTTTTATCTTCACATATGATATGATATCATTATCATATCATATGTGTATATTGTGTATATATTATATTAGATGCTACAGGCTGATGCACTTATTAAAACACATATATATATTATATATATATATATATATATATATTTAGTGATGCAAGGTGACTGTAATCCATGTCAATATTTAGTTCCCCCTCTAGCTTATACATTCTTAACTGTAAAGCTGAAACTAAGATAAATATAGAGCACAATAGGCAATATTTTACATTCAATTAAAAAAATATTTCCCCAGAAAACTAGATTTTATTTGTGTCATCTATAAACATTGTAGACCCTTTAAATGTATTTTAAATAAACAACCGAAAGATAAGTGCTTTGTGTTGAAACCAGTGTCCATTTTGTTTCCAGAATCATGTTTGAACCACTAACTGCAGCCAAAGACTCTCGATCATAACTCTGTATTTCATTTGTTTCATTATGTGTTGTTATTTAATGAAGCTTCAGGCCTACACCTCAAACACAGCCCGGTATAGCGACGATGTTCAGAAGAAGAATTGTTCGATCATATCAGACAGTTATAAAACTTGTTTTTATTTTATTTCTGTTGTGTCATAACATGTTTAGGCCTATACATCTTTTTATGTCAATTGCGCTCATTCTGCATACAGGGTATCACTGGACACACGTTGATAGGATGAACGGTACGGGGTATCAGTGGAACACAGAAGGTAATCAGAGGACTCCGTCTCTTGTTTCCCCCACAATACTACACGTGATATAGGATTGTCACTAGAGGGGCAATGCGTCTGATTGCGAGGGCTCAGTTGTGGAAAAAAGCATTGAGATCCTCATACGGAGCCGCCCTGTCGTGGTGCAAGTGCACGTCGTGGAAAGGCGGGATGTTTTCCGAGTGCGAGCCGCCACTGCGCGCTCCCGAGGGCCCGAAAGGTATGCTGTGGCTGGGCCGAGACGTGGTCAGTCCGGAGTAATGCATAGAGTAATGATAGTTCCTGTCCGCCTCAGGGGCCGCCTGCTGTCTGCCGGACAGGCCGCCGTTCAGGCAGACGGGAGGACTGTGCGGGGCCTCGTAGTCCGGGCTGTTATAGTCAGGGGACGTCCCACCCGGCGGGTACACGGCCTCGTACCCAGAAGCGTAGGATTGGCCCCGCACGTTAAGCGCACCGCTGCCGGGCTGGTAGTGAGGACTGGAGATGCGGGAGCACCGGTAGGAGTACGGGTGGACGGAGAAAGGAGAGCTGGGCACGTGGAAGCGCGCTCCGTCTGAACACGGTTCGGTCAGGAAGTTCCTGGTGTTGAGCTGCAGACAACCTGCCACCAGGTTGGTAGTGGGCTGGGACAGGCCTTTGCACAACATCTGCACGTAGGCCACCACATCTGGCCGTTTCCCGTTGCGTAAAATCTCTCCAAGGGCCAGTATGTAGTTCTTGGCCAGCCTCAGAGTCTCTATCTTGGAGAGTTTTTGGGTTTTGGAGTAGCATGGCACCACTTTGCGCAGATTGTCCAGCGCCGAATTCAAGTCGTGCATGCGCGTGCGCTCCCGCGAATTCGCCTTCATGCGACGCAACTTGGAGCGCTGCACGCGCGCCGCCGTCATCTTGCGCTTCTTTGGGCCGCGCTTCTTGGGTTTGTCTCCGCTGTTCTCGTCGCCCTCCTCTTCCTCGGCCTCATCATCCTCGTCGTCGTCGCCGGCCATCTCAGACTCGGCTCGACAGCTGCCTTCCAGGGGTTCGTCCAGGTCGTCGTCCTCGAGGTCGCAGGGATCGTGCTCTTCCTCCTTGTTCTTGCCGTCCTCATCCTCGTTGTCCTCCGCCCAGTCCGCCGCGAGCCTCTGGACGTCCGGCAGGACCTCGCTGAACAGACGGCTCAACATCGTGGCAAGCAACCTGCAACAGAAACGATCGACACTTTATCTGGACTCTGTTGCGCCCTGCTGCCGTGTACGCACCCGTAGGTGCGCTGACAACGCACGAGGGCCGTAGAGGCTGCTATGTCCCTCCCAATTAAAATAGACTACCACTACTAATCCGTACATTGTCATTAATAACAGAAACGAGCCGCGGTATTTATCAGTACGTTTATAATATCAGTTATCATGTTTATCCTGACATGAATCCAGTTCATTGATAGAGGCTGAAGTGAAAAATGGGGCCTTAAAACACGATGCAGATCTTTTTCCCACCTATTTATTTATAGAAGACAGATTCCACAAAGAGTGAATATTTTTTTTTATTAAAAAAATTAAATAAAATTGGATTTTGATGGCATGAAGCAACAGTGTGGGCCACCCATCGGCCTCAGCGTGTGCCTCGGTCTGTGCCCTCCAGCAGTCCGGCGCGGGGAGCGGTGCTGTAGTCTGCTTCAGCTGGTCCCCCAGGGACGCATTAATGGTGCGGGTCCCTCCTTCGTCCTATAAATTACCAACCTGGAGGAATTCCAGCACAGCCGGGCCTCACCGGACCGCTGGGTCCCAAACATGTCACGTCTTTGAATTAACAGGTTTGTTTTTTATTTAATCCGCTTTAAATTCATCCAGAAGAGCTCACCTGAGTTTCTGTGATTACAAAAAAAAATGTAAATATTTTGTATGAATCGTTGCAGATTAATACAACGACGTCGAAATGTGCCTTCAGGGTCAGAACCTCTGCGGGTTCATGAAGCCCATGTTTGGACCCTCGAGACCGCAGGGCCACAGACAGAAACCACGTCACGATCTTTCCCGTTGCTGAACTTTTAGCCCGTTACAACAGAACGCGATGGAATGTGCTTCATATATCGAGCTTTTTTTTAAAAATTCCATTGTCGCTTTTTCGTTTCTCGTTAATCAACGCTGCATTTAAAGGGTCACACGAGCCGATTTTAATGCGATATTTGATCACGATAATTCGTTTAAAGGCGTTCTTAACGGACGCGTGCCCGCTTCTACCCGTGGTGCCACCGATTCACCAGCAACCCAGACTAAACAGACAAAGTTATTTATTTCAGCAGAAATGTGTAAGAAGCTGTAACATCTGCACGTTATTCAGAGCTCAGCTGTGCGCGTGGAGTCCAAGGACGTCTCTTCTTTCTTTTTTTATAATCTTGTAAGCACAATGTAATTAATGCCAACCAATACCTTGTCAATTAGCCTGTGTATCTCTACGGAGAATTCTACCCCCACAGTGCGCTGATGCGCGTCGTGCAGACACACACACACACACACACACACACACACACACACACACACACACACACACACACACACAAATATGCACACACATATCTTTATATTTTCTATTTTCTACCAAAACTCTTTCTACTCTCCGGTACTTCTTTTCTAACGTAGTATGATGCAAATGATGCATACAGCAGTGCTAGAGTATCTCATATCTCATATCTCTTAAGGATCAATGTGAATTTATGAATCTATTTAACCAATATTTACTTATTGAACGTCGTTAGATCTATAGGAGCGGCGACACAGAGCCTGAAGAAGAGATTTTTAAAAAAAAAGCGATCTATTCCTCAAATGCGAGAAAAAAAAGATGCGAGAGATTTCAGAAGAGAAAATAGTCCCTTATTTTTGATAAATGCTCTGTCACTCTGATTCCCTCCCTCACAACACAACAGGCATTAACACGCAAAGAGACACAAAAAAACAAACTGAATCTTGATCCATATCTGATATTGTCATATGTGATCAGAGACCTACCTCCGCGGTGGAGCTCAGTGACGGGGCAAAGCGGGTTTGTTTACACCATCTCGCTCCGGGTGGGCATCACATCCACACGCCCTGTGCACGGATGCTTGTGCAGGCGAGGCGCTGTGTTCTGCTCTCACACCTCTCTCTCTCTCTCTCTCTCTCTCTCTCTCTCTCTCTCTCTCTCTCTCTCTCTGTCTGCTGCTGCTGCTGCTGCTGCTGCTGCTATCCCCAACCCAAACGCGTGGAGGGATCCGTGTGGCACCTCAGAGGCAGGACTGGGTGGGTTACATACCAGCTCTGATGCCAGGCCCATATGGCTGGCACGTCATTGGCAAGAGCCATCACATGAGAGCCGGTGATTGACATGCGGCCGCATTCACAGAGACTGGCTTCCCCCTGGGGGGAGAGGGACTCGCCATCTGTCACTGAGCTGAAAGAGAAAATGGAATAAGCAGTGAATGGCACACACAAAAAAAAACCCAACGCACTGGATTCAGACAGCTTCTGTTAGCCTCCATCTTTGGGAAAAACGGGGTTAATCTCATATAGAAGGTTTAGGGAAACAATCCCCTTAGAGAAATAATTATAGCAATCCTATTATGATCAATTTTAGAATGATATCATCCACATAATATTGGATTGTTAGAGGATTACTTATAGGCTAATGATTTTGTTGGATAAGGAAAACCAACAAATAATCCACATGAGCCCTGTGGGGACATTTATTGAATATTTTAATGATACAATCAGACGCATTATAGGCCATTAGGAACAATTAGATCCGCGCAGAACTGTGAGACAGTAAAGTGCGTAGAGACAAAGGCCCGCAATAAATAAGGAACCCGCCGTAAAGATCAGAGTCAGGGTGCAATTGCCTAAACGAGTCAATTGGACTGAGCCAAAGCAGAGTTTCTTGGTTTGGGTTGCCAGGCCTGGCACAGGTGCCGGTGGGCGGGCTGGTGCCAAAAGGTGGCTGAGGCACAGATTGCGCAGAGGGGGGCCAGAAGATGGGGGCAGGACGAGAGAGAGAGAGAGAGAGAGAGAGAGAGAGAGAGAGAGAGAGAGAGAGAGAGAAGGCTCATCATCACTATATGATGGTGGAGAACAGTTCATTGGGTTTTTCAGTGAAACAACCGACATGTTTGACTGATTAGATCAATGTATTTGTGGTCACGGTTGTCCGGATGAAGACATTCATAGCCGGGGTCACACCCCGACACGGTGCCTCTGTGTGATGATCCGAAGGGACACAAATGTAAAGAACGGTCATTACATTACAGTATATTAGTAAAAACACATCATGTATTTTAGATGTAGACATTCTGATTGGTTTTTCTCCACGCTGCACTGATATGTATTTCCATGGAGGCATGTGTTCTTTACTAAGTAACAATAGACACACATTGTTTATAATGAGGAGCTGGAGATGATCTGTCTCCCCGTAAAATAATGGTTTGATTGTTATGATTTTGTTTTATAATGTTGAGGTTTTCATGTTGTTACAGGACATACCTTTCAAAGCTGAGTGTGATTACCGTAATACTTCAGTGGCCGCATTAAACCTTCGATGACAGAACTGTGTTTTAAAATGACGAGAGTCTGCTTTACTGTATTGTTTCGCTCAGGTTGTCTTTGAGTGAGTTCATTTAAAGAGGAGAGCAGAGTTTTGAGGTTAAAAACTACTTCGTGTCATAACTGCTCGGTTTTTGGGGTTTCATAACCTTGAAATAACGCTGTTATCTGTGCATCATCATCATCATCATCATCATCATCGGTGGGTTGTCAGGACTCTCGGTTTGTGTCCTTTTCTCCAGCAACGCGTGGGGGACATCTAGCGGTGATACAAGGTTAGTGCACGTCTGGGGGAAAAAATGAATGGAAGTGATGTCATTCCTTTGACTAAATATTAAACATGATGCAGAGTGAGGTCTTCATTTTATAGATACATTATAACATTCATGGAATTAGAAGTTTTCAACTTCATTCCTGTATTTTGAGACCTTTAAAGAATAATATGATCATTTACATGTTAGGCCTATTTAATGAAATACAAACCTGTTTCCAACATGTCTGATTTAATACAATTATAACATATTCTCTTCCAAAATGGATTTGCTAAACTTTTGTATATTCTGATCATGAACTTGTGTAAAGTCCATATAGAGTCCAGCTGCACGAGCTGTAACTGTAATTGTTATTATTATTAAATATCCTCCATTTAATTATTTACACAAGTACTGTACTTGAGAACAATTTTGAGGTACTTGCTGCAGGTACATCCATTTTATGCTGCTATACTGTTTTAAATATAATACTCTTGTACTTTTACTTCAGTGATATTTTGGATGCAGGACTTGTGATGATGTTCCTACTCTGTGTCCGCTTTAATACTTCTTCCACCACTGTTCAGCAGCAGCGCACCACGAGGGACCGTTGAGTGGGCTGGCGCCCCCTCGTGTTGGAATGAAAGAAGACAGCGTGTCTCCACATCGCTGATGACTGATGGAGAACTCTTTACAGATATCTGTTGTGTGGTCATAATACTATAATCCTTTAGATTATGTCTCTGCAGATCTGAACATTCTGTGAGGGGATTGATTGTATTATGGGATGTTGTGATGTTTAAATATGTGCAAATCTCTCTCATTTCATCACCTCGTGACACGCTGTTGCAAAAGCTCATAAACAGTTTGTCCGTTTGTTCATTTTTATTTCTTCCAAGGACGACAGTTGAACTAAAAGTGAACTGAGCCACTGATGGGCCGTTATTCTTGTTTCCAAGGTGGACGTTTTGTTTCATCTGAAGACCTGCAGCAGGTCTGTCAGCAGCAGCTGTCAGAGCTCCAGACCCTCTCTCAAATTCACTTCAGCACAGGCTGAACCACAACACACCGGAGCCCCCCTTCTCCAATCAAACGTTAGGGCCGAAAGGAAGCATCTACTCAAGGACAACGAGCAGTCCGTCTGTTCCATGCCTGCTTCTCACTTCCTCTCTTCATCCTCTTGTCACCTTTTCCTCTCTCTCTCTCTCTCTCTCTCTCTATCTCTCTCTCAACATTCTGAAGCACTTATGTGTGAGTGCGTGGCCAGGAACCTGCAGCATATTGACACTATATGAAAATCATATCTGCAATACATTGTTGTCCCCATACTGTTAACCTGCCAACCTGCAGCAACATACGGCATATGAATTATTACTCTCCTACCTCAACTGCACTGTAAGCACACACACACACACACACACACACACACACACACACACACACACACGCACACGCACACGCACACACAGACTGCCAACACTCAACACTGCAAAGAGAAACTGTTGCCATGGCAATGAATTTCCCAAATGACCCCTTATGTATTTACAGTACATATGATAGAGCAGCTCTTTTTACTCTCCCTTGATAACACACACACACACACACACACACACACACACACACACACACATATATATATATATATATATATATATATATATATATATATATATATATATATACATATATATATTAAAAAGAGCAATGGCATCTCTTATAACTCAATGAGGTTATTGTACTTTGTCACTGTTATTTTAAGTATCTGTAAATATATTCATGTTCCTTGTAAAACCCTTGTGGAGGTTGTGCTTTTTAAAAACACACTCACCTTACAACACATTGTCATTATTAGTATTTCAGCCCATGTCCCCTGGACATAGGCTGAAATACTAATAATGACCACTTAGACCACTAGGCCACTTTTGGCATTGCAGTTACTGCAAGGTTTTTTTTTATCGTGTTTTTTTCTTCCGACGGCAACTGAAAGCATCACCGAGCTTCCGCACGCTCTGCATGCACGCACCCTCACTCCTCTCCTCTCCTCTCCTCATCACAACACAGTAGACACGGTGGGAGCGAGAGACACAAACGGACAGTGTGTGTGTGTGTGTGAGAGAGAGAGAGAGAGAGAGAGAGAGAGAGAGAGAGAGAGAGAGAGAGAGAGGCGCGAGAGAGTAGTAAGTCAAACGCAACTCCAGAGACCAGAGGACTGCTGGGACTTCTATTGCTGTTCTATTTAGGGATCCACACAGTTTACGCAGGCGGTTCCATCAGAACTGGACTTTTTTGTCGTTTTTTGTTGTATTCGACAAAAGGTGCGCTCGGCTGTGCGCTCGGCTGTGCGCTCGGCTGCGGAGGTGACAGGCTGGATGCCATGGACCCGCTGCTGCCCGCAGACGCGGACGTGATGGAGCGAGAGGCAGACAAGGACGCGAGGAGGAAGATCCAGTTCTCGGTGCCGTCCTCCGTGCCCACCCAGTTGGACCCGCGACAGGTGGAGATGGTGAGAGCGATGGTGGCCGCGTTGTGGTGGTTCGTGTTCCCTGCAGAGTGGCGTGTGGTGGTGGTGGTGGTGTGCGTGGGCGAATGAGTTCAAACTTGGGTCACGTAGCTAAACCCCGTCACAGGATCACCAGTGCGTTTAAAACATCTCATCACTCCGCTGCTCCACTGGTACCTTCACGTTCCCTGGTATGATCGGGTGAAAGGAATGATGCAAATGTTTCCTCCTAACTTTCATCCTGACTTCTTAAGTCCACTAAAGTGAGTGTCGACTCTTTTCTGTCGCATCAGCCAGACAGTTACGTAACCAGTCTGTATTCTGATGGGTATAAATCTGTGGGCAGCACTGGGATTAAGCTGAGCTGTGCAGCCTCCGTTTTTTGGAGGCCTTAAAAGTGATGAGGCATCGCTGCCCTTCAAAAGGAGTGGAGGAGGAGGAGGAGGAGGAGGAGGAGGAAGTGAGGGATAAAGCCCCGTTAGTAATATTAAAAAATGAGATTATGTGCCTGAGTAATAATGCTCCTACCACATCTGTGAAACAGAACACAGAAGGTCACATCGTTAGTCATATACGACATGCAGGTGGTGAGATATGTAAACATAACTATGACAAATGTAGCCGTTATCTGACACTTGTGCTGAACCAATCCAAAAGCTGTTGAAACATGCTGACATGGTCAGACAGACACTATGTTGGTGAAGTAGTGCAGCGTGAACAGGATTCATGTTGACCCGTGCAGGACGGATGCAGACCAGCATTTTCAGTCCGGCCCACAAAGGTTGTCAAAGTAACACTGAGAGACCTTTTTTGGATGTTATCGGCATTCAGATCTGATATCTGCAGCCCAACTTGCACTGCCTCTGGTTTTGGACTGCTTCATGTCTGGTGGGGTGACCTGTGGCTCATTGGTAGAGCAAGGGTCTGTCCTTCAATCAGAAGATCGGCGGTACGATCCCCCAGCTCCGTTCGTCCACGTCCACGACTAAACCCCAACTTGCTCCCCGGTGGCTGTTCCTGCGGCGTACGGACGGGTGTGAGTGTTTAGATAGTCCTGATTGGCAGGTTGGCACCTTGCATGGTGGCCCCAGCCATCAGTGAGTGAATGGGTGAATGATGACACGTGGTGCTGAAGCGCTTTGAGTGGTCCTGAAGACTAACCTACAGTCCTCTACAGTCTTCATTTACTCGTGTTGCTCATTACGTCCATAGTCTTCAATCACTAAGACCCTCTCAAGTGGTCCGAGTCGGTTTTCCCTATAAGGCGCTCTGGTCTCTGGACCTCGTGGGATTACTGATAATCTTCCAGCATGGATCTCACGGGAGTAAAAGCAGCATCGCTCCTTAAAGCACGCAGAAGGTTCTTATGTCACAACGCGGCTTAGGACACGTGTTCTTATAGCCACCGCAGATAACTCTCCTTATAGGATCACCTGTTGCTGAAAATTACATTTCCTGACTGCTTAAACATACCAGCAATCCAGCAGACGGGATGAACAATCATCCAAAACATATGTTTTATAATCCACGATTAAGGAATGAGAATCCTGCCTTTTTATTGTTTCTCTTTGTCATTTCCCGACTCACCATCGCAGTGCAGACTGCATCTCTGGTGACTAGAGAAACTGCCCCATGATCTCGTCAAACCACCACTCTCCTTCACAAGTGACTCCAGCATGCTGCAGTCACTTCTGGGAAGCGCTTCTCATTACAGTGACTTTGACAGTAGCTCATCAGGAGCTCTTCTTCTTCACCTTTTGGAGATTTGACTTCACTTGCTACCTGTTCTTGTAATCCACCACCGGCCTGCTCAGATATTAGGCCGCTTAATGAATTATTTACACCGGCCTGACCGCTCCAGAGTCTGCAAAGTTTGCCGTTCTTCGAGGCCGCTTCAAGTGCCAACAAGGCTGTCGTCACATCAAGAGCCTTCTCCTGCAGCCCTGAGATGTTTGGTCGAGCGTTTCTCTTCCCTTTGTTGAAGCCAAGTTGTTGAGTGCAAGCTTTTTCCAAAACACAGCCATACAATTAGCATTGAAATGGCAAGAAGTAGCAATGGAAAGACAGATAAGGTAGATAAGTAGAGAGAGGGAATGAATAGAACAACGTGTTGAGAAGGACAAGAGGGAGGGGGGGGGAGAGAAAGAGAGGAAAATCATCAGCCAAGGAGAAGACTGATTAGAAGCAAAGAGATTAGCTGTGGATGACTGAGGCCTGAATCAGGGTCAGCTAATGCCAAGAACCCATGTCCACTGCCGCACCGCCAGCAGCTCTGAAGTCCAGTCGGGTCTGATTCAACCCTCCCTACCCTAACCCTACAAGGAACCACCGAGTCAAGCTGTCTGGTTGATGAGCAGATTCTTTAATCCATCTTTAGAAATACATCGCTGGAAAACAAGAGGTTAAATGTGGCCATCGTGGGTTTCATTTGTCTTTTGTTGACCATCAAATCAAGCTCTACACACAGGATTATTCACAGAGCAGCCTCGTATGAACACAGCGAGGGATTTATGCCTTAATTGTTAAGTGGATATTTCTCTACTAAAGGCTCTTTAGGACACCCAGTGCTGTCGTTGTGTTTTAGAAACATCCAGATTAAAGCATGGAGGTATGAATGTTAGGTAACCGTACAGTACCTAAGGTGAAGGATTATTGATTTAGGATGGGAGCGCCGTGCTGCTTTAATTCCTCTTTCTGTGGTAATGAGGTTGTAGTTGCTGCATTTCTACATTTTTTACTGGATAGTTCTCAAAAACTGCATGAACACATCAGACGAGTTGGCGCAGCGTTTCGTCCGGCTGTCCTCGCTCTCACTGGTTGCACCAAAAATCAACTACTTGATATGCCTAACATTTTTTATGCAGCCTGTGACTCATTGCTAGTGTGTAAAACACAGACACTCTCTGAGCACCTGACGATATGAAGCATCAGGCCTGTTTTAAGCTTCATAGGCCTTTAAGTGGGTTTAAATGTCAATACATGGTTTTGTACACAATAAGCTGTTTGAGTAGAGGCCAGTTGTCATTGAGAAACTCAAATCCCTAAAAGAATATATATATCCCTGTAGCTCATTTCTACAATCCAGCTGCACATATTGATCATCCTCACATGCAGCCCATTCGAGCAGAAGACATCTACGAAGCTAAGAATCCGATCTACTACCAGCCAGCTGTAGATGCTGAGACATGCGCAGCAGCAGCCTGACGGAGCGACTGCGTTCCCTGCAGGTGCTTGACCTTCTGGCAGCCGTGTTAGAACAAAACACTCAGAACAGGTCACCGTGTTCTCAAACAGGAGTTGAACTCGTGGTTTGGTCCTTTGAATGCATTTGGTTTTGTGTGTGTCTGTCTAGGTGTGTAACACCCCTCATGTTCGTTAAGAGTACCGCATTTAAATATTCATGTCGACACAATTTTTAACCTCTAATTGGATGCCATGTAATTCATATTTAAGTGTGTCGTCCCCCCCCCCCCCCCCCCCCCCCCCCACACACACACACACACACACACACAACGGCCGGCGTGCTTCTTCCTAGTGCCTGAGTGATGAATATGTATGACTCCAGGACGCAGAGTGAAGCGGAGGCAGTGAGTGAGTTCCTCCGGAGTGAACGCCGCCCACAAATCTTTTCGCCGTGATTGACTTGGCAGCCGCTCGTATCTCACAACAGTCGTATTACCATAACGCGCTACAACGGAGAGGGAGAGTGATGCATCTATTGTATGTTTCATAACACTCAGTTATTGTTAACCAGAGAAGAGGAGGTGTTTTATTATGGAATGGTGAAATGTACTTAGAAAGCAGAATGGCCCGAGTAGTGTTGGATCTACTATTATTACTATTATTATTAATAATAATTGTAGAGCACTTTTCATATGAGAGATGTAGCTCAAAGTGCAAATTTAAACAATAAAGAGACAATAGATACTCAAATGTATAAGAGATATTAAAACATAGTCCTTTAGGAATAATAACAATGGCATTAATTATATGCCACATTTCAACAAATCCACAATTCCTGCAAAATGTCACTATTTTGGCTCATTATTATTGAAGCATTGACATATCAGGAGTACTTTAATGCTGTAGTCGGTTGACCATTTAAACTACTTTATATACTTTGGCGTAGTTTAATCAGGAACAATGCATTAGCTACTTGTAACAATGCTTGTAAAATAGAATTACAAGCACCTCTAAATGTGTTATAGCTGCCTGCAATTAAACATATTGATACAAGTGAATTCTGTGCTCCATGTTGTTGTAAAGTTGTGTTGTGTAACGGTCTTCTCACATGCAATTTAAAGCACCAGTTCAGTTGCATAACTGTGGCTTTTGGTGAGTCACTCTGCGTACGTGGAGTTGAGGCATCATGTAGAATGTGTGTTCTCTGAGCCCACAGAGTGACCGGAGGACAGAGATCCACTTGTACTACAGGAGTACAGCTGTAACAATACCTGCAGCAACAGCTGGGAATCATTTCACAGTCGTATCTGAAAGATGGAAGATTAGTTGGGCTGAAAAAAAAAAGAAAGACGTAATGCCAAGAACCACCAGGCTGAACAAAAGACCGTTGTCACACCGTGTTCCCATGCACGTCGGCTTAGCACACACACACACACACACACACACACACATATATGGAAAACATACACAAACTCACACACATTACGGTTTGATGAATTCTCTCTTTCTCGTTGGTAAGATTCGACGTCGGAGGCCGACACCGGCCACGCTCTTCAGACTGACAGACCCGCCGTCACCGGAGGAAGAGCTCGGCCCTCACCAGGTAGATCAGATGTTTCTGCACCATCACCAAAAGAAGTGAAGAGTCAAAGAGCAACGACCGGCTGGACTCACTTACAATATAGCATCAAACGTCGATGATTTTAGAGGAGGAAGAGATGCTCCAGAAAAAGATTGACACGTTTGTGTTTTGAGTAAGGGGTGTGAGCTTCTTCTTTATCGTTTAAGCCTCTTCTTGTTATCAAGCTTTATAAACAATAGGAGCACAACGTGACTGCTGCACTCTTCTTTGGTTCTGTGGGGGCTGTTAGAAAGGCATTCTTG
The DNA here is from genome assembly GCF_023349555.1 of Cebidichthys violaceus. Lineage (NCBI taxonomy): Eukaryota > Metazoa > Chordata > Actinopteri > Perciformes > Stichaeidae > Cebidichthys > Cebidichthys violaceus. Next base: position 1,822,168 of record NW_027176650.1, read on the forward strand.
GAAAGGTTGTGTATTTGCATCGGAGGCAGGAGTGTATTAGGTGGGATGAGAGAGAGTGGGTGAACACGAAAAAAGAAATTCACCTGAGAGCCAATTCTGTATCTATCACGTGTGTGTGTGTGTGTGTGTGTGTGTGTGTGTGTGTGTGTGTGTGTGTGTGTGTGTGTGTGCGAGGCAATAAGCGGTCTAAAGCACACATACAGGATGAGGGGTAAACGCATGAAAGGCGGTGGTCAGGAACAGACCGAACGGTCAAACACATCCAGGAGGTCACGACCCATGAGCAGACCAGGGACAGGTATCAGGCTAATATACAGGAACGGGGACAGACGGTTGGACGCGGAGGCGATGAGCAGCGCTGACAACGTGACAAACCGGCATAAGGACTGGGCTGATGAGATGATGAGAGGCAGGTGTGTCCACAGGTGGATATGATTTAGGAATATGAACAGGTGGGAGTCAGGGATACCAGGATATTGGTGGGAAAGTCCAAGCGTGTCTGGTTGGACAGGTGGAGGATAGAAAGATCTGGGAAGCGTCTCAAGAATGGGTTAGTAAATGCTACTAATTAAAAAAAATGACAAAAGCAGTTTTATTATAATTTGGAACGTGTCTGAGGCTGCAGCACAGTGTGGGATGTTTCCACCGACGCAGGCTGAAACGTTTACCGCGCTTCTATTCGTTAATCCCATGATTTGGATGCTTTGCTCCTGCAGTGGGTTCTGGGGGAAAATGGAGCCTTGAAAGCCAAACTGGTTCACACGTCAACCTACCAGCCGCCCTCGCTAAAAGGTAAACGCACCGCCTTGAATGCACTCTGCGTGTTTCATACGCGTGTATGTGTCAGTTTACGTAACAAATGACGAAGAATTTGGGAGACCTGATTCTTTTATGGTTAACTCCCATTTGGTCTGTATTTGTGTTGGAATATGTTCGTATCCAAAAAACACAGTGAGAGGCGCGTGTGTGTCTCTGTGTGTGTGTGTGTGTGTGTGTGTGTGTGTGTGTGTGTGTGTGTGTGTGTGTGTGTGTGTGTGAGTGAGAGAGAGTGAATGTATGTGTTATGCGAGATTAGAAGCAGAGACAGCTGTGAGTCCATTCTGGATCATCCTGGATTATAGGTTGGGCTCACAGCTGCAACATGCTTTTCACACACATACACAGATACGACCGTCGTCACCCGATTCTAAGTACACACGAAAAACACCGCTATTTGATGTGAATATGTACACAATATATTCAGATTTATCTTCTCCATAGTTTTACTGAGAATGTGTTGGTGTTGCTGTCATCATAACGACATCCCCACTCATGCGTACATGAACCCCATCTCTAGATGTAGTCACACACGTTATCGACTTCACCTTCTCACCGTGCAGCAGTGATGTTCAGCTGCACACCGTGACCTCGTGACATCACAGACAGGTGTGGCTACAGGAGCAAGAAAAAAGTTCTGACCACAGCCAGCCACATCCATCAGTGACGCTTTAAACAGGCTAAATCGGTTTTGCGCTTCCTTTTTATTCTATGTTCGGTTTTGTATTTTCAGCCGTCCAGAGAATGGCGCTGGCCCACCTCGCCTCCCTGGACATGTCTTCTGTGGACAAAGATGAGGCCTCTTCTGGGGAGGAAGAGGAGAAGCGTGAGAAGGAGAGCCAGGAGACGGCCTCGGCTACAGGTGGGTCGAACGCGACCGTCTTTCACACTAAGACGTTTGTTTTTTTTCTGTACATCTTATGCTGTCATTTGTGTGTCCCCACATAGACTTACACTCTTTTGAATTTGATTTCTTGTCAGATCTAAGGGCAGAGAGCAAAGCTCTCAGGGAGCAGCGAGCTCCGCCGGACAGTTTGACAGGAAGCGCTGATCTGAGCTGTCACCACGGAGACAAAGAGAAGGCCAAAGGAAGGGAGGACGGAAAAGGAGAATGACAAAAGAGCAAAATGTTAGTGTGGAACAGACTTGCGTGGCACCCATGTGGCCAATGTGTGTGTGTGTGTATGAGTGTGTGTATGGGTGTGTGTGATATCTGGGTGTGTGAGCGTGTGCGTGAATGCGACAAATGAGTCGAATGTGGAAAACAGAGAGAGGAAAACAGACATCGAGGAAAGGTCGGAGTATTAATGAGGAAAACTTTAACCTGAGAAGGAAATCAGGTCTCGGTCAGCCGAGGAAGCAAGAGCTAAATTCCAGTCAGCCAAGGACACTACGAGAAATATGAGAAGTGCAAAGAAACTGTGACGTGTTTCAGTTTATGCAGGATTCAACAGACGCCTGAGAGGAAGCTGTGTCCACGTGTGAAGAATCAGATCACCTTTATTGACACACACATGGACGGGGCACATGTCACATGAAAGAGCGGGTGATACACGCAGCCAGCATACAAACCATTTTATGCACATTGTAAAGACATTTAACATTCTATTTCGTCTGTAGTCTGAAGGTCAAAGTACAGCCGTGTTTGAGGGTCCTGATGAAGTTTGATAGTATTTCTCGCAGAGGTCGACCGCAGATTGGGAACAAGGTCCAGACAATCCACAGATATGGCCACTCTTTATTACATTAAATAGCACACTCCAGTATAAGTATAAAGTACTCAGTGATGTCGCGGATCCACCCTCTCAGTTTGCTTTCCTCAACCTCAATCTGCGCTCAAGGTCAAAGAAACCAGAGGATGTGTTCCAGACCAGATTAAACCACGTCGGACTGATCCAGCTAATAACGATAATGCACCACGGTCTGATACAAACACGGCCATGAGCGAGCGGGATCTGTTCGGGAAGACAGGGATGACCGGTGGGACCTGAAAGAGGACAACAGTATATATATATATATATATATATATATGATGAGTGTGAAGGTTAACTCGTGACCGTGTTCAGTACATAGATGGTGTTTTGTGTTGGTTGCTAATCGAACAATTATAACGGGCCTTTGGTGTTTGTGTGATTTGTATGTAAACTTTAATCTGCTGGAATGTCGATGCCCCAATCGCATTTCTTTTCTAAGAAAAGAAAGACAAAAAGACTTTATTTGGCGTTTCACATGGAGTCGGCGTGTAATGTGGACATGTGGACATGTGGACATGTGGACAAATGACGGCAGACGGTGAGTTTTATTAAATGAAAACCTTGAACAAGTTGTTGAACTTTCACCATCTTTATTCTTGTGAACAGCCTTGCATGCAGACATGAATGTGTGTTGTTTACTGTTCAGTATTCCCAAAGAAGTCAGAGGATCACCAGGAACGAGAACGACAAAGAGTGCAGCACAAAACTATGTACTCATACGAAAAGACTCCTTATGACCCACGAGGAGCAACTCAAGATGGCAGAATACTGACGCCCAGTGTTCAACACTTCTAACTACATTACATTACATTACATTACATTACATTACATTACGGTCATTTAGCAGACGCTTTTATCCAAAGCGACTTACAATTCAGTATCTAGTAACTACACAATCATATCCTCAGTTGATACCATAGCAAATGTTATGATTAACCAATGGAAATATATGAAATGATTAATAGAAGATCTGAGATAAGAAAACATGAAATAAAAAACTGTTTTATATCAGCTTTATTCACGTCACAAATGAACAAGACTCATTAACCTCTGAACTGAATAATAGCTAATCTAAGAAAGAAGCATTTCAAAATGTAATGTATATAAACAGCATATGATGATGGGATATATGCTTTCACTAAAACAAACATTGGATGCATAATTACATTCTTGGCGCTGTAGTTTTGAACTGCCGGGGGCGATGTGTCCTTATTCACCCTCAGAAAGACGTTTACTGGACCAATGAAATGACGTGCAATGAAGTGAAATAATTCATTCACATGAATAATAATAGAAGATTTGTTAAAATAACTGAGGATCACAATCAAAGCAACCTCCTCCCCCCTCCAGGATACTTCATTTTCAACATTAAGACCCTTTGTCTATCCTCTATTCTCCCACTTAACTTTTACTCCTTTCTTGCTTTTGCAAAAAACACCCCGGACACATCATCGACCCCCACCCTCATGTCCTGAGGCAGCGTGTACACCTCCAGCCTGATCAGGGTGTAGCCGTTCTCCTTCAAACCAGCACAGACCTGGGCCTCATTCAGCGGGACCACTGGGATCTTTACGCCAGGGCCCCCGAAATAATAACTCTCCCCCAGGGCTCCGATGAGCAGGAGGTGGCCACCGGGCCGCAGGAGCCTCCCGATGTGGCCCAGGGCCCTGTTGAAGGCGGCCAGGTCGGGGCTGACGCTCTCCAGACAGAAGCAGGACACGAGACAGTCGGCCCCCGCTGAAGGAAGGTCGTCGAGGGCCAGAGGCTGCGGCCGGTGCACGTCTACGGGGACCACGTCCGTGATGACCTGACGTAGCTTGGCAGCTTTCTCCGTCCACGCTGAGGGCCTGAGACAACATCAACGCATCACCAGATTAGATAAAAAACAGCTAGTGCAGTATTAATCTGCACTGTGTGTCATTTTTATTACAATTCAAACATGACATTTTGCACAGACATGCACGGTCCTTTTACTGATCCACTGACTTTATGAAATACATGTTTGATTAATTGGTACAAAATGTTCACGGTTCCCAAATCATGCATCCTGCTGACGGTGGTGAGGCCTACAGTGCTGCCGTGATGCTAGCATGTGGTTTTGAGTGAAGTGGAAGTGTTGGATGGAATCCTCTCAGAATGAATGTTTGGTGATCCCCTGACTCTTCATCCAGCCCTGACATCAGGTCATAATTTGTGCAAAACAAACATATTCTCATCGGCTCATCAGATGTACTTTGCACTTTTAATATCGTCATAGAACGCACAGTACGAGGACGACCCACCGAGCAATGAGAGGCCCGGAATATACTGTGTGACCCTTGAAAGTAGTTGACTGAGTTTTAAGGGGAAGAAAGAAACTCCAAGTGAAAAGGAAACGTTTGATTCTCATTTCTCAGTAAACACAATTTTTCTGCAGAAAATACCGTATATTACAAATCTAAATGATTTCCTCGTGAGGATTCTAGCTTAACAAACATCATTCTTGATATTTAAAGCTGTCTCCAGTCTTCAAACAGAGTTTAAAGGGGATCTGGTCGTATACCGGCGTCCCTCCAGCTTGCAGACGTGCTGCAGGTAAGGCGTCCAGTCCAGGCTGCTGCCGCCCTCGTCCTGCAGCCAGCCCCTCAGCTCCTGCCTGTTCACCTCCAGGAAATCCGTGAGGAGCACCTTGTTGAAAACCTCACAGCCGCTCAGCACCTGGTACAGGGTGGGACCCGAACCTATGTCCACCAGCAGCTCGCCGTTCACATCGCCTGGAGACGTAAGTGAGACGAGTGGAGATCTTTTAAACACAATACCTTGATTAACATTCAGCTGCTACTCAGATATCTGAAAAGGATTATAGAAGTGTTTTAGAAGGTGTGGTCATTTATACGTTTGAAAGCTCAAGCACTGGACATGTGTTCTATCTGGAACTAAGAGTTATAGTATGACAATATGTTTAGAATATTAATAAAAGGGTTTTAGGGAAGAGTCCTTGGAATATAAAGAAAGGTAACTTGCAAAAAAATAATTTGGACCAGAACAGTTCTACATGATCCATGACCCCCGTCTCCTTACCTTCAGTGAAGGCTCTATGCAGGCATGCCAGTTTCCACGGCACGATGCTGTCCTTTCTCTCCAGATCTGCCCGTGGTGGAGTGTAGTTGTACTGCAGATACGCTGCAGGATCAAATCCCTGGTAGCAGGCCGCCATGGCCGCCACTCCCTTCTCTGTTCCCTTTTCTTCCATCCTGGCGTTTTGCTTGTGACTCTACCCTAACACACCCGTGTTGAGTGGTCCGCCTTCAGGTGCACTGCTGCCCCGTCAAACGCCTTATATACCTCTGGGAGTATTTGTTGTCATGTGCTTTGGGCTACTCTTGAGTTTCCTGGGCAGAGATAGCGATCCTGTTTTTGGGGCCTGTGTTGCTGCCTAATAGCATTTGTTCTGTTCACGTTCCCTGCCCCGAGGCGCCGATACCATCGGATCAAAGGGGGGGCTTCCTCCAAACACTGGACCCACTAATGGACTTTCAGGTCTTCCACCCACCTCTCAGAGGCCCGCCATATCTCGACAATCATTCTAGAGGGCCTTTTACACGCAAACAATAGACCAGTTTCTACTCAGGCAAACCCTGTTTGGAAAGACACAAACAAATGTGTCTCCTTTTCCAATGTCGCCATTTTGCAAGGGAAAGGAGACAAATGAAACTTCAGGTTTATAGGATATTTAAATCCACAGCCGTAATAAATTCAAGAACTGAAAGAGTCCTTTATGTGTCCGCGCACAGACGATTAAATCGGCAGATGGGGAGTCATATCCAGTAACTGCCCGTCGTTAATACTGATATTCTTCGGGATCGGATGCCTGATCGCAATTTAAACGTTTGTCCTGCTTTCCCAACGTCGACCTCCACGAAATGAGGAAGGTTTACATTTCAGATTAATGTCAAACTCGACACTGTCAAAAAATACATTCAGTGACTCGCATTACAAGCATTTTCAAATGATCCAAACTAAGAATGTCAACAAACTCATGTCGCTTGTCTGTAGATGTTCGGTGTGGTTATTGTGCGCCAGGGAATGGGACAAATCCTATTTATTGCTCGGTTGAAATAACTGTGTGTATATTTTTAAAACCACTAGCCACAGCTGACTAAACAGTGAGCTTCAAACCCCTGATTGAATTAATTTTCTGTCTATTCCCAGCGTATCCTGAAGCAACAGCTGAACTAAATCTATGCCGTGTTGTAATCAGCTGTTTTCTCCCCAGGAGTCTCTTAACACCTCGTTTATCCACGGCAGCTGTACCACAATCCGGAGCACATGCGCCCAAAGAAACGTGACGTCCAAATCAACACAGTGTCCAGGGGACACCAGGTATTTGAGATTTGGAATCCTGCAAGGTGATCTAGTTCAAATCAGGACGTTTGGTGATTACAATAAGAGTCAGACTTGAGAGTATGAATGCAGAGCCTGTTAAATTCCATTTGGCTTTGAGTTTATTGTTTTGGACGTAAATGTGATTTTCTAAATGTTCCCACTTGCAAATACAAGGAAGCACATTTTTAAAATACAGATCCTTCGTTTTATTCAGGACGTTCTATTTTAAGTCTTCTCTGTGTCCACATCTTTATACAAATCTATCTGGACACAGATATGATGAAGACACAACTTTCATACAACAACAACACAAACCATCACAAGCATTAATCTAAATTATTTTCATACTAATGATTAAATCTCTCATTTCACACGAAGAAAAATCAAACAGATCGATCTTTATCGTGCTTTTAGCCCCAAAGAAAGTTAAATTGTAATAAGAATTTATTTCAAACACAATCTGTCACTCATTAATTAAGCTAAAAAGAAGGTCCAATAGAATATTTAGGTTTTTGTTGAAACTAAAGCCCAGAAGTCTTCCTCTCACTCGTCTCTGACGCTCTTTGCTCTCGTGGTCGCACAGCATTCTTCCTTCTGAACGTGAGCTGGACCTCGTTGCGCCTTCTTCGGCCCCACGGCGGAGGGGTCCGAGGCGGGCTGATGGGGTCGTCTGCTCATGTGTGTTTTGGGGTGTGGGTAATTCCTGCTGATGGCCCCCGAGAGGAATCTCCGGAGGAGCTTCCTGGCCTCCCATTGTTTCCCTGAGCACTCCGCCTCCATCGCTGCCCTACGAGGGTCACAAACACAAAACCACTTCTTTCTCAGCGCGTCGGTTAAAGTGTCATCACATACGCTCCTGTCAACACGCCTTGCTCTGTCACTAACCTGTGGCAATGCTGTGGCACCAGGGTGAGGCTGTGCCAGTGAGCCACGTAGCTCTGTCCCGTCTGCCAGTCCTCCTCCAGGACGCTGCACTCCAGCTCAGCCCGACTCGCACCACCCATGCTGCACATCCTCCGTCAACCACACCGACCGCCGACCCTAGTCTGAATAATAGAGGTCAGAGTGCTGCTGGTCATCATTTGTGGGCAGCAATAAAGCACCTCTTATTTAAATGCTTCTGCCTGGACTGTCTTTAGCTCTGCTCTACATGCTTTTGAGGCATGTCTTGTCTTATTTTAAGAGAATAAACATACAGTTTGGAAAGAGGGGGGAGCTCACACACTGTGTACTGGTTGTTAAATTGAGGTTCTCCCTTTCTGCCTCAATGAATCCAAATACTTCTCCGTTAGATTTTGTCCATTTGCACAATATGAAATCTAGTCTAGAGGCTATGTTATGTTTTTTATTACATTATGTGTGATTCACATGTTATGAAAGGGAATATGCTAAAAAAAAAAGTATTAAAAATGATACATTCTTTTAAAAAAAATACAGTAATATAAAACAAATAGTGACATTTTGAATAGTAGATTGTAAACTTACTTTTCACGCTGATCCGTTCTTCTAACAGACCTTCTTTCTGCTCGCTCTTTATGCTGCTATTGTTCCGTTTGCTTGTAGCAATCTTTCCCTTTGAAGTTTGTCTATGTGAGAACTTTTCCTCAGATAAATGTTGATCTTCAAAGGAAGCAGTTCAGCTTCTCTCATCTGCTCTTTCTCCGGTGGATAACCGGTCAGCTTGACTATGTGGGTTGAGCATTAGAGGGGTTATATAGTCGCGTATCTGCAGCTATTTTAGACCACAGAGACATGTTGATATTAGAAACAATCTGCCCGTTTTCATTCCCCTGGAGTCAAATACCAAACCTTTTGTCACACTCCTCGTGGTCACATGGCCCTCTTTAGTGTACGCATGAGACTCACTGGGCTCTTAAGTGACTACAATGTCAACCCGTCCCAGTCCATTATTAGACGCTCAGAGAAAGAGTGTGATTACGTACATAGACAGAAAAAAACCCTCACATCGTTTGGAAGGTTCGTGTCCCAAAGTTACATTAGTGGAGTTTTATATTCTGTGGTTTTGTTTCCTAAAGCCAAGCGGGTGTTTTTGTTTGAATTCACAATGTTAACTATGAGATTGTGTTAAAGAGATAAAGAGGCCCAATGAATGAAGCGCACACTCCCAACGCAACAGAACCAAAACATCTGCAGAACTGCAACGAGTCCTTCAAAGAAACCTCAAGCTCGTGGGTTCAATTCAAAGCAACACAGTAGAGTTTAAGCTGTCCCACTTCAACGGGTTATTACATAACAATAAAGTACAGTCACACATCTACACAAGACATGTATACACACACACACACACACACACACACACACACACACAAATGGTCTGTCCACGTCATCCTAAGGGCAACATAAATGTTGCTTCTTATAGTCACAGCAGCGATCCGTTCAGAAAAGGTTGTACTGAAGTGCTACTTTCTTGTGATGTGATATTAGAGCACAGCGTTAGTTAGCTTGTTAGAATATGATTCCTCGCTGATGAAACGTTACTGTTGTATGTGAATGTTGTATTCATTTTGTACATTTTTCTGTTACAATATTGACAATATGTTTGTTTCAGGAGGAAAACTTCTACCGACAAATTGATCAAAATGAACAGACCAGCAATAAGTTAAAAGGTTGTGCAGATACAAACACACACACAGACGCGTAGAGTTAGTGAATTAGTGGAGCCGGGAGTAAGGTAGGGGTCAGTTCCTTCCCATGAGTCTGATGGAAAGATAAAACAGCGAAGGGGAGGAGGACTACAGAAGAACAGATAAAGGGAGAGAGAAGAACAGGACATATATAATGGAATAACACACATTTAGCCAGAGCTACAGGAGACAATTTAGTTATCTAAAGGTCCTAGAGGCGGTGGCAGTCCGACAGTGTCAGTCAAATCCGGGTTTGCTTTTCATTTTGTCACGGCGTGATGGTGCAGGTTCAGGAAACGTTCATGTCTCTACGGCGGGCGGCCCTGTGATTTCTCCACCGCATGGTGCAAATGAAATGTGCACAAGTTAATGAAAGAACTAATTAGGACGGCCGGCTCCAATTAGTCCTCCTATTAGTTTCAGATTGATGAACTGAGAATAATTAGAAATGAACTTTGATGGCCCTGTGTATTTATACATAGTGTAAACTATGGAGCTAATTGTGTAAAAGCAATGTAGAATGTGTGTTATGCCAGCAACCATCATAAAAACCCAGTATGTAGGTTGTTGTATTGTTTGGTAATCTAGCGTCAGCATGGTTTGGTTTTTGGCTGACATTATGTTTTGCTTCTACGCTATACAACACTGCAGACACACACTTTGCACTCATGCCCTAACCTACACTGGTGAACTTACTCACTCCACGCTCCGCGGTTAGTTTAGGCTTGCCTCTTATGTTGCCTTTAAGTACATAATTTGTTAATTTGCTTGGTTGTGTGCGTCTCATTTTTATTTTTTTTTGTCCCGGTCGTGTGGTCCGGTTTGTGTCAATACTAAAACAAGGATACCACGGGCGTGACTCCATCATGGTGTCACGACATCCGGTAATTAAACAAAACTGTTACAAAAGAAAGAATGAGGGAGAAAAGACAATGCACATAAGAAATACTTAAAAAAAAGATGGACAATAAAATCTAATTTCTTGAAAACATGCATGTAGTAGATTAAGTATAAATACTATTGATAATAAATTGAATACTTAAATGTAATCTTGAAGTGTTCAAACGACGGGAAAGACATTGAGAACTTGACTTTCTGGATGTTAAATTTCCCCAAAATTATAACGTTAATAAACTGACAGTATGCTGAACCTTCTGGTTTTAGTTTTTAATAGTACAATATTACATCCTTGATATCCAGCCTGGTTAAAATACTCCTCATGTATACTCATAAAATAGATGTTTAGTTGATGTTTTGCAGAAAACAAATGTATTTGTTAGAACCATATATACCGTATATAAAAAGGTTAGAACCTCAAATCTTGTGCTTTAGTTTGAGTCACTTCCGTTCAAGTTCCGCATGTTTCACCGGCCGGCCTGACGTCACATCCTGCCACCTTCACCGCCGCTTCACGGGGCTTTTTTTTTTTCCTGTGTTTACAAAACTTGAATTGCAACATTGTATTTCAACGTTAATGCGACCGCGCGTGACGCGTTACTCGTCGGTCTTCCCGACTGCAGCGGGAGAAAACAATGTACGGACGCGGTGGCAAACCGGCAACCGCAGTAGCAGCTCCGTCAGTCAGGGGAGGAGTCGTTCACGCGCAAAGTCCACCTCTGTTGAAGTATTCCTGTGATAAATGACGGAATAACGGGTTCACGAGGATGAGAAGAACTCAATAGAAGACGTTGCTCAGGGGCCACGGCAGAGACAGAGGCTACACGGGAGACGAGCCACACGGGGACTTCAGGAGGTTAAGTGAGAACAGAGCAATCCGGTTACAAGGGTCACTTTTTATGCATCCGTTTAGATTAAATACCCACCTCTGATGTCTGGAATGTGTTTGATGCTTACACGCGTGTCTCACTCTGTCTTCGTGACAGTAGCAGCGTTAACGTGACCATGCTGCTGCGAAGGCTGACCCTGGACTACCAGAGACACGTATGCAGGTTGATCTCCAGAGCCCTGACACGAGGCAAGTCATGCTGCTCCATTGAAGTAACCATTGAAGTAATTTCTTCTTGTTTTTAGATTTTCAGGTTTGAGGATTTTTCTGCATTTCTTTGTTTCATGCAACAAGCAATTTGAATGACGTGTGATGAAACATGTTCACTATTTTTCTAACATTTTAATTCATTGACGTATTGAAAAATAATCGACAGATCGATAACGCAATAATTGAAAGATGCAACCCTAGAATGAACAAGTTCTGATAATGTATCAAACAGAAACACCAGATATGTTCATTTACGTTCCTCTGCTTTATGTTACTGAATTGAAGTTTTGACCGTTGCTCTGATAAAACAATGAATTTGAAACGGTCACTTCAGGCTCGGGGGCATTTTTTTTAGACACATCGTCTAAATGATTTATTAAGAAAATAATGATTAATAATGAATATAATTACATTCAGCTTTAATACGCTCTTGCTTACAGATTGGAAAGCGTCTTTCTACTGAAAGTGGACAAATAAGTTCATGATTGTGTCCACATCAACATAGTCAACATAGTGTCTGCAGGCAGATAATACACTGCTGGTGTAACTTACTGTGCAAACTTCTCTCTCTGTCTCTCTCTCTGTCTCTCCCTCTGTCTCTGTCTCTGTCTCTCCCTCTGTCTCTCTCTCTCTGTCTGTCTCTCCCTCTGTCTCTCTCTCTCTGTCTCTGTCTCTCCCTCTGTCTCTCTCTCTGTCTGTCTCTCTGTCTCTCTTCTCTGTCTCTGTCTCTCCCTCTGTCTCTCTCTCTCTGTCTCTCTGTCTCTGTCTCTCCCTCTGTCTCTCTCTCTCTTTCTCTCTCTCTCTCTCTCTCTCTCTCTCTCTCTGTCTCTGTCTCTTTGTCTCTCTGTCTCTCTCTCTCTCTTCTCTGTTTCTCTGTCTCTCCGTCTGTCTCTGTCTCTCTGTCTGTCTCTCTCTTCTCTGTCTCTCTCTCTGTCTCTCTCTCTCTCTCTCTCTCTCTCTCTCTCTCTCTCTCTCTCCCCCCCTCTCTCTCTCTCTCCCTCCCTCCCGCTTCACTGCCTCAGAGAGATGTGTAATGTCAGCACAGTCTCCTCTGCTTCCCCTGCTGATGTGGCGTTTTGACGGCTGTGATTATCTGTTTCCCAGGTTACAGATGAATGTAGAAGAGGGCTTTGCTCCGTTTGTCTCGGTCACATCGTCCATGAAAACCAGCACAACATGCTTGTTTGCACGTGTGTGTACTGACGGCAGTGCTTTATATCAATACATGAACACACACTCTCTGCACAGCTCCCCAGCTGAGGGCCCACGGCGGCTCCTTTGCACATCGCGGTGAGCTGCGTCAGGCCAAGAGGATCGTGGTGAAGCTGGGCAGCGCCGTGGTCACCCGAGGAGACGAATGTGGCCTGGCGCTGGGGAGGCTGGCCTCCATTGTGGAGCAGGTGAGAGGCCAGATACCAGAATAACTGCACTTCAATGTAGAACGCTATTGATCTGTAGACGAGCTCCCAAACACACATACTCTGGTGTGTCGTCGTCCAGGTGGCCATGCTGCAGAATCAAGGCCGGGAGATGATGATCGTCACCAGTGGAGCGGTGGCCTTTGGGAAGCAAAGGTTAAGACACGAGATCCTGCTGTCCCAGAGCGTCCGACAGGCGCTGCACTCGGGAAGCAATCAGCTCAAAGACGTGGTAAGAGCAGCTGGAGGAATGTCAGGAGTTTGACTGAAGCGTGTTTCTGTTTTGAAGCCGTCCACTGAGAACATCAGTGTAACTACGTTCACTGCGTTTGTCTTCAGTCTCTGCCGGTGCTGGAGGCCCGGGCCTGTGCTGCGGCGGGACAGAGTGGCCTGATGGCTCTGTACGAGGCCATGTTCACCCAATACAGCACTTGCACTGCACAGGTACTTCTATACCTCCCTTTTTTTAAATGCTGCAGATGTGTATGCGTTATGCAGAGTGACATCTTTTAAATTCTGCCGTCAGGTCCTGGTGACAAATCTGGATTTCCACGACGACCAAAAGAGGCGGAATCTGAACAGCACGCTGCGGGAGCTGCTGCGTATGAACATCGTGCCCATCGTCAACACCAACGACGCCGTGGTGCCGCCGCCGGAGCCCGACAGCGACCTGCAGGGGGTAAATGTGGGTACAGACAGCATGGGGGGGGGGGGGGGGTGAGGTGACGGTTTGGCGGTGGCAGCGGGGGGGTGGATGCTGAAGTAGTTGGTAGAGACGGTGTTCCTGATGTGCAGACAGTCACTGTTCATTAGCGGCGGTATTCTCTTTCATCCATCCACACACACACACACACACACACACACACACACACGCTGAAACCCTTCTGCCACCCGTAATCACCTCATCAGCTCTGCCTTCACCCATTAAGGCGTGTGTGTGTGCATGCAGGGAGGGTGTGTATGGAGGTGCATGCCGTCACTGGGGAGGAGGTGCTGTCAGAAGGTATGGAACTAACTTCTGTATGTAGACTTCATCCTTTACCAGAAATAACCAAACACTAAAAGAAGAACTAACACACCTTTTCTCTCTCTCTCTCTCTCTCTCTCTCTCTCTCTCTCTCTCTCCCTCCCTCCCTCCCTTCTGGCAAAAAGCAACCATATCATGAACATCCAAAAAGGGCTTTGCAAATCATTGTGGGTCAACTCCCGAGCTGACGCCAGCGTTCTCCTTCTTGTTTCTGAAGGTGATCAGCATTAAGGACAACGACAGCCTGGCGGCGCGGCTAGCCGTGGAGATGAAGGCCGACCTCCTCATCGCGCTGTCTGATGTGGAAGGTATGTGCGTTACCACAACAACGGTCTAGGGTCAGCTGTCGGGTAACAAACACCATCTGTCCTCGCTCTTCACCGGGGGAGAAAACAAAACACCAGCACCACCACCAGCACCACCACCCCTCTCAGGGTCACATGAGAGTCATGTGAAAGAGACAAACACAGACCTTCTGCCTCCATGTTTGAAATTGATGCTGATGTGGTTACCGCAGTGTGTGTGTGTGTGTGTGTGTGTGTGTGTGTGTGTGTGTGTGTGTGTGTGTGTGTGTGTGTGTGTGTGTGTGTGTGTGTGTGTGTGTGTGTGTGTGCGCCATGAGCTGAGCAAAGGTCCATTGGAGTAGATTTAGAAGCCCGGCTCCTCAGACACCAGTATAGAGTGTATTCGACTGAGGTTGTAGGGTTATGCGTCTTGCTGCTTTGTGTGTTTTAGACGCACGTGTGAGCAAATGCGTTGTGTAAGCACCGTCGATTTCTCAGGACTGTACAACAGCCCTCCTGGAACGGATGACGCCAAGCTCATCGACATCTTCTACCCGGGAGACCAGCAGGCCATCATCTACGGTACGAAGTCCAGAGTTGGAATTGGAGGCATGGAGGCCAAGGTATGTTAAGAGCACTCAATCGCTTTATTAAAAACTCTTTTATATATATATAAGTAAAAAAACTCATCTGAGTGCAAAGCTTTTTGTACTATAGATTTTTATACTTCTACTTCCATTATATACTCATGTTTAGAGGAAAAACACATGTGAACAAATTTCATGAATGAATAAAGTATCTGCCTCTCTCTCTCTGTCTCTCTCTATCTGTCTGTCTCTCTCTCTGTCTGTCTATCTCTATCTCTCTATCTCTGTCTGTCTGTCTCTCTGTCTGTCTCTGTCTCTCTGTCTATATCTCTCTCTCTACCTCTCTCTCTCTGACTACTTTTACTTTTGATATTTTAAGGACATTTTGATGTCCAAAATTCTGTATTTCTATTTCAAAATATTTTGAATGCAGGACTTTTACTTGTAATGGAGTATTTTCACATTAAGTGAGAGAAGAAAAAAGACGTAAATTATGTTCTGCTTCTGTTTGTGACGTATGTGGAAGGTATTCATATTGAGATTGTAACTCACCCTTTTTTAAAAAGTAAAGCCTTTACGTAGAGACTTAAAGTTGCGCGTCTCTTTCTTTGTTTTTGTTTTGTTGCAGGTCAAGGCCGCCCTGTGGGCCCTGCAAGGTGGCACCTCAGTGGTCATTGCAAACGGCACCCACCCCAAAGTAACGGGGCACGTCATCACCGACATCGTGGAGGGCAAGAAAGTGGGAACCTTCTTCTCTGAGATCAAACCTGCTGGTGAGCTTTCCTCCTCACAAGACACACTGGAGCTTCAATACAGCTTGTTATAGGACTGTTGTGTTGGACTGCATTAGTTGTAGGGTAGGTGTACCTAATAAACTGGCTACTGAGTGAAGTCCGTCTCGTCCCTGATCCTTAACCAGGCCCGACCGTGGAGCATCAGACGGAGACGGCACGCAACTCTGGAAGAACCCTGGCGTCTCTGCAGCCAGACCAGGTGCCACCATTCTAGTGTTTACCTTTAGCTTACCTTTTTTTATCAGACGCAGAGAAACACTGACCTCTTGTGGACACGTGTGCTGCATGCTCATCCTGCCTTGTGTTCGGTTCACTGTGTCGTCAGAGGAGTGAGATCATCTGCAGGCTCGCCGAGCTGTTGACTGAGAAAAAGGAAGAGATTCTGACCGCCAACGAGACGGACATGGACCTGGCTGTAAATGCAGGTAACGGAGGTCCACATTAAGTCAGTGTGTCAGGTTGTACCTGGCACACTTTGGAGCACTGTTTCAAGTTTTTAGAGCCCATAATACTTAGAAATATAAGCTCATGTCTCCATGTATGTATGTTATCAAAAGACTCTTCTCCGGAAAGAAAGCATCAAACGTAATCATAATCATGATATTGCAACTTAAACGTACCTCAGAGATAGTTTTGTGAATATTTCCAAATGGGCAGTTGAATGTATATCTCTCCACCAGAGGGCGCCTCTGTCATTTTATCCTTCCATGGTCAGTGAGAGCCGGTATCACTCTCCCTCCTCTCCACAGGCCGTCTGCCACCGGCCATGCTGAAGCGCCTGAGTTTGTCACCGTCCAAACTTAGCAGCTTGGCCGTAGGTCTGCGTCAGATCGCCGTGGCCGCCCAGGACAGCGTGGGCCGCGTGCTGCGCAGGACCAGGGTGGCTCACAACCTGGAGCTGGAGCAGATAACCGTGCCCATTGGAGTTCTCCTGGTCATCTTTGAGGCCCGGCCTGACTGCCTGCCACAGGTATCCGGGCAAACGGATCCGGCAGTTTTGTCACGCTAAGAACACCTTTTTGTCTGTAAATGTAAATCCATCCCGACAAATGTCTCTTGACTCTCAGCCCCGTGTGTTTTTTACCTCCAGGTGTCGGCGTTGGCTATAGCCAGTGGTAACGCCCTCCTGCTGAAGGGGGGCAAGGAGGCCGCCAACACCAACCGGGTCCTCCACCAGCTCACCCAGGAAGCCCTTTCCATGCATGGAGTCAGAGAGGCGGTGCAGCTGGTAAATGTTTCCAATACAAACCTTCCATATAACACATTCTATGGACTGGGAGAACTCAGGAGTCTGCAGCTTGTGCGGCACGTAGCCGCGGTGGTTGACGTGCGTTTGTTACAAGGTGAGCACACGCGAGGAGGTGGAGGATCTATGCCGGCTGGACAAGATGATCGACCTGATCGTCCCTCGGGGTTCGTCCCAGTTGGTTCGGAACATTCAGCGGGCTGCGAGGGGCATCCCGGTGCTGGGGCACAGCGAGGGAATCTGCCACGTCTACGTTGACGCGGAAGCCAGCGTGGACAAAGTCATCAAAATTGGTCAGCATTCATAAATCTCCACCGATTGCTGAATTATTTGAGTAGATATCTCTGACGTCTTTTAACACCAGGTCCACGCTGTAACTCGTAGTTCTAACATGCTCTCTCATTTTCCCGTTCCAGTCAGAGACTCTAAGTGCGACTACCCGGCTGCGTGTAACGCCATGGAGAGCCTGCTGATTCACAGGGACATCCTCAGGACGCCACTGTTTGACCAGATCGTTGACATGCTGCGCACCGAACGGGTAAAAGAGTCGTACAAGTACTTTACATGTCATCCAGCATAAGATGAATGAAGAACTTGTTATCTCAACGTGTGGCGTCACCAGGTGAAGATCCACGCTGGCCCTCGGTTCGCCTCCTACCTGACGTTCAGCCCGTCGGAGGCGAAGTCCCTGCGGACGGAGTACGGCGATCTGGAGTGCTGCATTGAGGTGGTGGACAGCATGCAGGAGGCCGTGGACCACATTCACAAGTACGGCAGCTCCCACACCGACGTCATCGTCACCGAAAACGGTAGGTTGGCCCAATGCGCAAGAATCTTGCATTATTACGGTCATATTTGACCTCACCGTGGTCTAAACGGCGCCGGTTATTTATTCCCTCTTCACGAAGGTGTCTCGTATTCATCGCGTTCTCTCGGTTTCACCTTCCTCATTCATCTCATGTGACTCTTTGTTGTGGAGATGAGCGCACAGCCTCCAGTGACGGGGACGGAGCTCGTTTAACATGTAGAGCAAGAGCTCCTCCCCGTCGTAACTTTGGGTCATGTAACGGTTTCAAAACATTTTCGTCTTTTTCAGTGAGCCGTCACGCCGCCTCCTTCTAATTGGTGTCGATTGAGTCCTGAGTGTCTCCTGCTTTTAAAGGCTGCGCTCGTGTTGCTCGCAGACAGTGTTGAAGAGCAGCGTATTGACATTTTTATGACTTTTGTCGGGCAATTTTTGGGGATATCGTGAACTAAAAGGTGTCTCATAAACAGCATTTGTAACATGGATGGACTCCTACAAAAGGAGCCAAATAATATCTACAATAATGCATGAAAAGAAACTGGTGGAAGTCTCCCATTTAAAGGTTGATTCATAAAATACACAGAATATTTCAAGTCTCTTTAGGCGATCGGATAAAAAAAAGTGAGTGGCGTATGAAAAATTCAAGGCTGTGTTCCAAATCCCAGACTTCATCTTTTAGCACAGACTGAAGCTACCCTCACAGCACACACTGCGCATTCTTTATGCGTGAAATTGGGACGTATTACTTTTGTCATAACATTGAAGTTTGACCCTCTTGCTCACACATCCGTCATTTGTCATTTGCGGCTTCTACCGATGAGCCGTGCAGCTAAACCTCCTGGTATTTTTGGCACACTGCATTTGACATATCGTGTGTTAATCATTTTCCGGGCATACTAAACAATATTGGTGTTGGAAACACACCCAAAGTGTGCCGTTCACATTTCTACATTGAGGATTTTTTTTTCTTGCCTGCGGTGAAGGAGGCGCTGCCGCCATCTGGTGACCACAGAAGGTACCGCAATGAATTCAAATGTACTCAGTTTGTCTTAAAGAAGAGGGATTAAGATGAAGAATGCATACGATAGATAGCAAGACACAGTAGATGTGATGGATAGAATATGGACATGGATAGGTAGGTAGTAGAGACACACTGGATAAGAGAGATGGATAGATAATACTATAAACTATAGGTATATATGTAAGTATAGATGGATTCATTAGTGTTCACTAGAGAAAACCTGCACAAATGTCACCTATAGAGATGTTAAGCCTTTGTAGCGCCGTACTGAAATAACATGGACAGAGGCAGCAATGAAAACCCGTAATTATGTCATGAAATCAGATTTAGGTTTTCTCTCGTTCTGTAGCCTACGCTTCCTACGGCACCATCACAATGAATAGTTGTTGTCGTCGTCACGTACTTGGAAGCGTTTAGCGATGCAAAGTTGTGACCTAGTGGCACCAATAAGCTGCCTTTCTCCTCCAGAGGACACAGCGGAGCGGTTCCTGCAGCTGCTGGACAGCGCCTGTGTTTTCTGGAACGCTAGCTCGCGTTTTGCCGACGGCTACCGCTTTGGACTCGGTAAGTGTGGCGGTCTCATCGCGACATCATTTGTTTTTTTTTTCCTACATATTCTCACTTATATTCAGTTGTTCAACTGCAGACCCCCTGCAGAACACACACGTTTCACATTCTCCCTCGCCGTCTTCGTCTCTAGGAGCAGAGGTTGGCGTCAGCACGGCGCGGATCCACGCCCGAGGCCCCGTTGGGCTGGAGGGGCTGCTCACCACCAAGTGGGTCCTGAGAGGCGACGGGCACACGGCGGCTGACTTCTCTGAACAGGGTACCAGGAAGTACCTCCATGAAAACCTGCCCGTCACGCAGCCTGCTGCTGGGCAGAGGGACAGCAACTAGACCTGAGAGACCTTCACCAGCAGCTCCCTCTGGGGTCTTGTTGCTAGATAACGGCTGATGTCACGACCACAAAGTCGTCCCTGTTTACACTTCAGACTGTCACTAAGAGTTTACAGATATTTTAAATTCTACCTCAGCTTCTGATTCTTTCATACGAGTTGGGGTAAGTCACCCTGATAGGCTCCGGCAGGATGTATTATGTGGCGATCGCAACACAATACCTCCCTGACAATAGATTAATTGAAGTACTGTGAGACGAGAGTCTATACATCATATTTATACATCGATATCAAAGGAAACTGGAGCGCTTGAACTTCTTTTTCGTCTAATAAGGCGATCTCAGGACCGACGCTGACGCTAATTCACAGAAGCGTCTCCTTCAATTCGTCGTAACACGCGCACGAAAGAGACTTCCAGTTCTTTATTGTTAAATGCATGATTACAGAGAAGCAGTCGCTCCGCCGACGATGTGCATTTAAATATGCATGAAAAGATGAACTCTTTAAGACGACATTTACTTTCTTTTACTTGAAGCTGATGTAACGTCGGTGGTGAAGGGTCAGCACAGCATTATGATGATGTATCTTTATCTTAGATACATGTATTAGATATTGTATATCGTTCACAAGTTCCTGCTATAGTTGTACATATATTCTAAGTGTAAGGCCTCATGTTATTGCAGCTGATTCTACAGTAAGCGCTTTATGTAACATCTCTTTTTTCCTTCAGACGATGTGCTGATCTATATGTACTGTCAGAACTAATGCTGTAACATATCAAGTTGGCGTTTAATAGAAGACGACGTTGCTTTCTCTCAGTTTAACCGAATTATAGATTAAGATTTGTACTAAAACCTTAACATTTCTACACAAGTATCAGACATTTTATAGCGATACAAATTGGAACACTTGTATGCCTCCATTTTTTTATTTTAATTCTTTTTATATTGTTACAAGTTGTGCTCATTTTTTTTTTTTTTTCCCATGCTTTGCTGCTTTTCCCCGCTTCTTCAATTTGGCGCCCAAAGCCTCTGTCAGAGCGGGAGCGGTAATTGACAAGCTGCCTGCTTCAAGCTGGAGGGTTAACCGACGACTGCTTTTTAAATTAAGCTCTGTAACATTCCAGCCTGTGAGCTGCCGTCTGATGTCTTGCAATGCACACTTAAGGATTGGTTTGGGTTGTATAATAGCAATATTGTAGAATAAAAAGAATAAAAAAAAGAATATTTGGATATTTTTCTTACTTTCTTTGATTTTTTTTTTTTGCATTTGAAATGTTAAGGATTCATACGCTCATCTTCATCTCTGTCCTGGCTCTAGTCTTTTTACTTTCACAAAGAACACAAATTAATGGGGGGGGGGGGGGAGAAGTCGTGCTGATCTGAAAAACAGATGTCTAAAAAGAGCCTTTTTAAAGTTGCCCATAGGGGAATTCGCGTTGCTGGAAGTGGGGCAAAGAAGATGGAAGACAATACTATAGAGGTTTAATTATCCAGCCATCAGAAATGAAAAGAGGGAGAAGGAGAACTGAGACTAATAATGGAATCACAGGCTTCTGTTCTGGCTTTCTCTCGTTTCTTTCCTTTTTCTTTCTCTTCTCCGGCATCTAAAGAATTCATTCTCTAAAACGCACTACTTACCCTTCAATCAGCCTCCCGTCACCAAGTCCAAAGGGTTCAGAGATGAAGAGGGAGACAAAACTCGGATCTCACTCTTTTTTTTTGTCCTTTTTATGTTTCGAAGCGATTGAAAATATCGTCTAAATGACTCGAGGTAGAGAAGGAACAATCCGGGGACGTCGAGTATTGAGCCCGTTTGATGCGCGGTGTGTTATAGAGCTGTATTTTACAATATCGCACATCAAAGTTGTTTGCTCCGGTAACGCCAGCGATTCAGGATCACATGTTCACACCGAGCTGCTTTATTAACACCAGTTCTCTACTTGAGTAATGACGCGGTGCTGATGAGGGTTTTGTTGGCCTCAATTGTCGGGTTACCGACTGAAACTTCTGTCTTATTTTAAGGTTGAGTAGTGGATTTGTGCATTGAGGTTATCATATACTGGCAATAAGCTGCGACCCTGTATGGAGGATTCCCAAGATTCCCAGCTGAACCGTTCCCAAAGTGTCTCGTGATCCAGGTTTGAGTACAACTTATCTTACATTGCCGTGATGTTTTTGATCAGTCTGTCCTCTGCCAATGAACCAACCCATGTCTCCTAAAAGCTGAATTTAGGACGGATTGCATTGATGCTATAAGTAGAAACTGCAGTAGAACGAGTAGCTTGGGCAATATGACTGTACTGAATGTTAAAACCAGGCTGTTTGCAAAGTGTTCAGGTGGTTTGCTTCTGCAGGGTTGTAACCACGCGCTTTAAACCACCTGTTTTCTGTGACCTGTGCACGTCTGAAGCGCTTACTTCCTGAATTCGGTTCATATTTGGAGGCGCTGCCCCTTTGTGATCTTAGATTAACTTCTATTTATGGCTGAGAACTGGCAGCCTCTCATCTCTGATCTGGCGTTGCCCCCCCCCCCCCAGACCCCAGCTGATCAGTTCCCCCGTTGACGTTGTCCACAGATATAAAAAGAACGATGAGGGCAAATCACTGGACTTGTACAGCAAAGCCGACAATCCTTTAATTGGACATTACTCAAGGCCAAAAGTCACATTTCTTGTTGTGCTTGATCTTAAGAGACACTCAAATGCACTCCCCACTGGGCTTAAAAATTATTTTTTTTTAAATCAATAATTAATGGTCAAAGTTATTTATTCATCTTTGCCAATTATGCGGTCGTCTAATTAACAATTTCAATAATTGATATTTATTTCTGATAGGGTTCAGTATCTTGGGCTGATGAAAAATGCATGAGCAGGGATGCGGACTGGGTTTTTGTTTTTTTTTTTTGTTCTGAGAGAGCTTGATGCTCCGGGCTAATACCAGACCACTTTGACTCCAGCTCTTTGAGTTGGCGCCGGTCCTGTGATGTGGATCTAATATGGGCATCTTTCATGGACCCAACGCGCTTACTCTGTACCATGTGATCTCGTAAAGACTCCTACACGCTCATCCTCAGATACCCTTTTTTTTTTTTGGTCTTTAATATCGAACTTCAAAAGAATAAGCTTCTGTTTCCTTGATAATTTTTTCTTTGTGTATGCGGGATGACAATATCGCGGCAAACTGTAGAAACTCTCGGTCTAGGACCTCGGTGGGTACATTAGGATCTGACTTCTGTGGCCTGATGAAGCTAAGTTCAATCATCGTACTAAAGAGAGAAATATCCCTCAGATTTATGAAAAGTCATATCCCCCTGATCTGTTTATAGTGACAGCTGCAGTAGCCAATAGGAAATGAACAAAGGCTCCCTTTAGTTGACTTTCATCAAGTTTTCTTTTATTGTGATTCCAGTAGGACAGGAGGTTGGGGACCGGCGACGCAAATCATTCTTGCTCTGGGACAACCAAAGCAAAAAAAAAAAAAAAAACGATCATCGCTATTTATCGAGCGTTGCTTGAGCTCTGAGCTGGAGAAGGAAGGAACTTCACCCAACAATGCAAAGCTACCCGACAGAACCAGAACCCAACATCAGACCACACTGAAACAGTGCTGGCATTAAGGGGACAAGAGGGCGGGGAGTTTAACAGCGGGGCTCAGCAAGGATTAAAAAAAGAAGAAGAAGAAGAAGATGGGAATCAGTTGAGCTCAGTGATGCGCCTCAGAGAGCCGATGGTGGGGCTGTTGCTTCCCCACTCGCTGTGCCTCCTGTACTCCCCGGGGCGCAGGAAGTACTGGCGTCCCCTGTAATTGGGGTGTTCATGCAGTATCCAGTAGCCCTCCATGACGTTCACGGAGGAGATGTCGCGGGTGTGGAAGCGCTCGTTCAGATCCGGACAGTCGTCCATCAGCTCCAGATTCTGACCCCCAAAGTCAGACCGCTCGAAGATCTTCATCCTGTAGCTCCCGTTGTACTAGGGAGGAAATGATGATAGCATCATTTAACATAAGCGTGTATTCAACTTTAATTCAACTTTTAGTGAGAACATTGCTGCAAACAGCGGGGGGGGGGGGGGGGGGGGGGGGGTCAAAGTTCAAACTCACAGGCGGCACCATGCGGCAGGAGCGGATGCAGTCGTTGAAGCCCGCCCAGCGCTGGTAGTCGGGGTACTCGCCCTTGTGCAGCATGTACTGGTAGCCGCCGTAGTTGGGCTTCTCGTAGGCCACCCAGCAACCGCTGTCCACTCTTATCGAGTTGCAGCGGCTGAAGTGGTTCTGCATCTCGGGACTGTCGCTGTTGCACTCATAGTGACGACCCTGGAAGTTCTTCTCTTCGTAGAAGATGACCTGCAGGTGAAGAATGGGCGGACGGTTTATATATCACCACGGGTGATGATATTAGTTGCGTTTTCCAACTCTGCAGACTCTTCGACAAAGCTAACTTTTAGTCTCATTTAGATTCAGAACCATAAGCATTTCATATTCTCAGCCAGGTTTCCAAGTAAGCTTTTGTCAAACAAAGTTCTTGTGCAAAATAACTGCAATTCTGAAATAGATGAGCTTAAGGGAGTATGAAGAAATGTCCCAAATGCTGCACCAGAAGCAAAGTTTGATAAAATACTGAACAGCATGTGGTATATTTTAATGAAGAGAAAATAAAATCTTGGCCCATTTTTTTTTTTTCTTTTTTTTTGTACAGGAATTAGGACTCCAAGTTCAGTCGAATAATCTCAATGTTTTACTATCCTCGGCAGAAGACTCATTTAATTAAGCATAACTAAGTCTTATTGTGCAGCTATTCGCCATCTCTAGCTTACTCTCCTGTATGTAAATATGGTAATTCTTCCCACGCGAGGTTAAGTTATCACTCAGCGAAGGTCTTCCACATCTTTACGTGACAAAAGGAATTTATTTTTCAGCGTCTCTATGCAGCTTATTTACCCTTTAGATGCAAATGATCAACACGCTACACACTCTAGTTGCTTTTCCTGTATAGATTTTAAATTGCTTGCTTACCTTGCCCATTGTAACCGTGTTAAGTTCAGTCCAGACCAGATGTCGGGCCGTACCGGGCCTCTTTATAGACCCTGCTGGGATCAGAGCTTTGCAAATGTGAAACAAAGGCTTTGTCGCGTCAGCGCAGTCGGCTGTGTGGACCGCAGAGCACTAATAGGCCTGGTGAGCTGCTGCAGCAAGCCGCTTTGTCCTCCTGTCAAAGCCACGTCCGTCTATAGAAAATACTGTACAACTGCACTTTCTCAAAGGGCTACAATAAGAGTTGCAACATCTGCCTTTTTATTGGCATGAAAGCCAGAAACCTCCATGCAGACTGGGCGGACAGGAGGGCAGCACACAGAGAGACGGTTGTGTTTGTTTCAGTGTGACATGGATCATTAAGCAGCAACAGGCTCACGTGTTCAAATAAGCTCACGAAGCACATAGTTATTTGAAATGAAGGTTTTTTTTTTTATTTGAGTTGCGGGTTTGCACGGGACAGAGTTTACATGACGGTCCTCATCCTCCTGAACGAGCCCACCATGGGTTGTGGCAGCCCCAGTCGCCGCAGGCCCTGTACTCTCCGGGCGCAGGAAGTACTGGCGTCCCCTGTAGTTGGGATGTTCGTAGAAGATCCAGAAGCCCTCCACGATGTTGCAGGAGTAAATGTCACGGTAGCGGAAGCGATCGTACAGGTTGGGGCAGTCGTCCATGAACTCCATCGTGTGTCCCATCATGTCGGGCCTGTTGTAGATCCTCATCTTGTAGGATCCTCTATACTGTGTGCGAAAAGAAACCAGAACATCAATTATTATAGAGAGAGAGAGAGAGAGAGAGAGAGAGAGAGAGAGAGAGAGAGAGAGAGAGAGAGAGAGAGAGAGAGAGAGAGAGAGAGAGAGGAGAGAGAGAGAGAGGAGAGAGGGAGAGGAGAGAGAGAGAGAGAGAGAGAGAGAGCTTTCGACCCTGAGTTGATGTCTTTAACTTTAAATTCAAGGGAGTGCTTCTACACTTACTTACATGCTTACTTGCTACGGATGAGAATGAGCACCGGCTCTTTTGGAGCACGACGGAATTAAATTTCTCTCGCTTAACTGCCAGAAACACTCAATGTGAGAATTAGAATGAAGGCGCCAAGTCTTATGGGGGGGTGTGTCATATTCCCTTTTTTTAAAGGCTGACTGGGTCTCCTTGTGGGCCTTCGCAACAGAGACTTTCATGCTCTGACCTAGCCTGAGTTTCTGTTAATGACATCAAAAGGCCAGTGATTGACGTTCGTTTCTTTGATGCACAAGGTGAGAGGACTGCCGATCCCATCTGTCTGTTTTGATTGACTTACAGGGGCGTACATCTGGCAGGAGCGCACGCAGTTGTTGAAGCCCATCCAGCTGTGGTAGTCGGAGTACTCGCCGGGGCCGATGATGTACTGGTAGCCCGTGTAATGGGGCTTCTCGTAGGCCACCCCAGTGACCGCCGCTGACTCGGATGGAGTTGCAGCAGTTGAAGTGCCTGAAGGTGTCCATGCAGTCGCTGCTGCACTCCCAGTGGCGGCCCTGGAAGTTGCGGCCTTCGTAGAAGATGATCTTGGAAAAGGAGAGAGAGAGAGAGAGAGAAGCGTACATCACTCGGGGTTAATGTCAGGTAGATCTACTAGTTGCAATACTCGTGAATGAACTGCAGGGGACACTGCTCTCCCTCGAACAAACTCAATTACTTTTTGTACGAGTCCCACCGAGTGTACTCCCCCCTGTCTGCTGCACACTCCTATGTTGTTTTCAGAGCTTGACAGGTGAAAATCAAGGCGATTGAAACTATTGCTTCAGCTGACTTCTATTTAAGGAACTCATTATGTGCTCGGCCAATCTGAACACATTCCACTTTGTTGTTACTGTCACACAAACACCGTGAATCTGTCACATTTGGATACCGTATAATTGTTGATCTCCATCGACGCGTCCCTCTTAAACACCTATAAGTGTGTTTTTTTCCTCTCAATAATAAGTTGTCAAGAGTTAGCGGTCCGTTCTATATATTTTTTTTTTGTATCTAACAGTTTCACTCGATCGAGGACTTTGCCTCTCTTTGCCCACTGCTGCGTTTTCCTCCCCCGTTACACTATTCGACACACGTTCCCAAATCCTGCCGTTTTTCCCCCCTCCGTCAAAAAGCCGTCTCTACATTGCGTCGCGAGCTCATACCTTTCCCATGGTTGTAGGGCTGTGGACGTCTAGCGCATCATAGACCTGGACACACTTACGGGTCCTTTTATACTCTGTCCCGCTGACGGCGAGGCCTGTGACGCGTCGGGGACTACGCCGCTGCTCTTTACCTTTTTCAGATGCCAACCGCTGTTCCCTTTTGTCTGGCGGAACACGGTTACCTTATCTCCTGTCTGCTAGAATTTACCTATAGAATTGACAACCCCCCCCCCCCCCCCCACTCCCCAAAAACACAACTGCTACTGTGTGTTTGTATGACCCTTGTTCTTTCATGACCTGGTGATGCAGCCTTTTGAAATATCGCACAAAGGCTCTTTTTAGGTGTGTGGCCCCCCAACAACAAAGCTTTAAAAAGTGTACATGGGGTGAGGTCACTTTTTTTTGGGGGGGGGGGGGCATTCTCTAAACTAGTACTTCACCGTTTCAGGGATTTCATTTCATATGTTGCGAGCGTGGAAATTTTGAACACTCTTCAGTCGCTCCCGGTTTAAGCGAGTCTGGATGGGTATGTTCCCTAAGTACGTGCGGGTCACAATGTAATTGTTATTCAATTCCTGTTAAAGGAAAGCGGTTTTGATACTGCGGACCGAGTCAAGCTTTTCGCGTTGATGTAATCTACAGTGATGTGTTGTCTCTTTCTGCTTCCATAGCCTGCAGTTGTACTGTGATGCCAGACGAGACCGGTCTGTTTGCAGATGTACAGACAGAAGTGCTCAGTTGTGCGTGTGTTTGTGGGATATAAAAGGAGGGGTTCGAGGCATCTGTGTGTTTGAGTCTTTTGTATAAAATGATAGATGTTTGGACTTGGAGTCTTTGGCTTGTAAGCATAGCCCAGAGCTGAAGGGGAAAAGGCCAGAACGAGTTTGCCGCCATGTATTGTGTTCCCAAAGCCCAGCTGATGCCAGAAAGGTCAGCCTCATCCTTTAGCCTTTCATCGGGATAAAGGGCTCGCGCCCTCTCTCTCCACTTTGTGTGCCTTTTTTTTGCAGCTTTCGACTGTGCAAAAAAAAAAAAAAAAAAAAAAAAAAGGCAAATGGTTTCAGAAAGCACAATAGCCATTATGTTCCTGAGCAAAAACACCGCTACTGTGGAAGCGCATTCCAGAGCCACATGATGCTGTTTCGGCGTTAAGGAACAGCGTTGATAAGCTTTTGCTCCTTTGATCATTCATTGACTTGAAACTCTCATAGGCTTCAATAGCTTTCATGTTTGAAGCTGCACTCTTTCTCTATGACATAAGTAGATCATTGATATCCTTTCATCACAGCGTGCGGCGTAATTGTGGCAGATTATCAGATGGGATGTTGTTTTTGTTTTGTTGAGTTTCTTGAGCAAATGTTTACTCCGGCAGGAAAGGTTCTATCAGAACGTGTGTATATATAGGAAGCAAATGTGTAGAACGTCCTCGTGTGTTCATTCTCAGATTAATGCTTTCTGTCATCGTGCCTGTTGTATGTAAAAAAAAAAACAACAACCTTTGTACTCTTTGATGCACAGAGGGCAGCAGAATGACAGGGAAATCATACTCTGGCTGCATTGCATGTGTTCAAGCGGCCGCATGGTGCAGAACGCGAGTGTTCGCTTTTCTCAGGTGTCTTTGAGCGGGGACTCAGCCTGACCTCTGACCTCCGCATTCATATGTAACAGAGGTGCAATACAGCGCCTAAACCGGGACTCATTGTCATTGTTCTTGTTTTCATTGCCGAGGAACATCAGCTAACCCTAACTCATTAGTTGGGACCTTGGCTCTCTCTCTGTCTCTCTCCACGTCTCTGTGGCTTCCAGAGGGGAACCTTGTTTCACAGGCTCTCAAATGATCATCTTTAGCTGCGCTACAAGACATCTCCTCCCCACCCTGAAGGGAAAGTAACATCACAGAGGCCCTTGCCTGCTTTCTCAGTTCCCCCCGGAGGAGAAGAAAGCTACCCGCTGTGGAGCATTCCACTCTTCATCTCAGAATGATGGAAGAAAAGGAAAGGAGAAGGGGAACAGAGCGGGGGGCTAGATTCGCGGCTCCATTGTGTCCGAGGATCTCATTGTGCAATCTGTGTAATCGCGTGGGAGATGACGACACTATTAGCCCGCAGAATGACTGTCAGTTGGGGGACCTCGGTGATTGATGTGCACCCCGCAGAGATTGGAGAAACTTTGACAGATAGCAGCCCCGGCACTAGTTAACTTGCAACCTTTTTCATCTCCCCGGCTTCCAAAAGAAGAAAAAAAAAAAAAAACCCATCCGTGTTGCTGATACCTAATTAGAATGTGAATGTGCAATTCACTCAGTAAAACACATTTCAGGTCAGAGGAGACTTCTTTCAATTCAAAACAAATCACATTCCCTTAATCCAAACCATGGTCTCTCTGACCCTGCTATATACAATAAGTCTCACCCCTAAAATGTTGTAGGCAGAGATAGGAGAGCAGCCGCGCTCGCGCTGCCTCCAATGTGCTCTTTTTTTTTTCTGAACAGTCATTACAGAAACACTGTGGTACTGAGGTGTAAACAAGGGGTCTATGCGAGTTCCGCTCCTGAGAACTGGCTAATCTGGTGCTGAAAATGCGGTATGATCGGAAAAAAGCGCTTGCCAAAATGCCTCCCACGCCGGGAGTAGAATGAGGACCTCTCTTTTGCTGAGAGATCATCCTCTCCATTTTTTTTATTTTCTGTCAGAAAATCTCCAGGCATCCTCCCTCTCTTGTCACTGCCAGCAGCGCGGGCTCTATCGGGATTGCCAGACGCAGGAGCCACTATGAGCCCGTGCCAGGGCCAGGATTTACCGCGATGCGTCTGATGTGCTCCATCTTTTTTTTTTTTTTGCTGGGGGATAATTAAAAGAGGAAATGGTGTTGGAAGAACAGAGTGGAAAAAAAAGGGGGGGGGGGGGGGGGGCTTGGACCGAGCAAATGGATGCAGCTGTCAATTATGTTGAGTTGTTGATATGTTGTTTGTTTTCCCGTCTTTGAGATTGTTGCGTTGAACTGTTTTTCCCCCCATCAGGATTTAGTTTTAAAGTTTGTGCTAAATCTCCACTCTGTACATGTAATTAAAAAACAGAACATTTAGGCTAATTAAGAACTACTCTTAGCAATGAAATCACCATCGACGCGTTTCCCTTAGTTGCATTCTGATGACCTGCAGGTCGTTTAGGCCCAACCGTGAAAGAGACATCGTGTTCTCGTACAGGCTGTCTTTCAGGTAAACCTGGACTTGTTCAAATCACTCGCGCGTCGATTTGAGATGCTCCACCACACAGTGTGACCCAATCTCTGTAAAAAAAAAAAAAAAAAGAGAAGCAGGACGAGTCCTTCGTCTTTCAGCAGACACGCGAGGGGAAGCGATGGCTCTCACTCCTCATCTCCGCGCTCTGTTTTGACGTGGCGTGTCTCCCGTGCCCCCGAAAGCTTTAAAGGTTTAAAGAGCAACTCTTCACCCTGTAATCCAGGTGCCTTTCAAACAAGTCACGCTGTTTACTGACACATGACAAAAAAAAGTTCAAGCCCCTTCTCATCTCTCTGCTTTACAAGACTACTAACTCACCTCGGAGCCCGGCAGCCAACCCTCCCGAGCGCCCCTCCAACAAAACAGAGCCTCGGCGAGAAGGGGGCCCGCTGCCTTCCACCACTCGCTAAATCTGTAATCAGATGCGATGCTGTTGTTCACTTCTTCAAATTTGTCATCAAAGCAAATGTGTTCTGACAACAGCTAGTGACAAGCGCACCAGAGGAGAGGCAGCAAATCAGCCTTTTTCACACCGCATATCAATTATTGATCATGCTGCCCCCTCCCCTCCCTCCCTCCCTCCCTCTCTCCCCTCCCTCCCTTCCCCAGCAAGTAGACACCTTGTGATAATGAAATACATCAATTTAAAAAATAAATAATAAACCGGGGTCGGCTCCATTGTTGCAAAGCCTTAAGAGCTTGATTGACTGCCTGCACATTTTCCTGGTTGGCAGTCAGGCACATCAAAGGAGGGTTCCTCTTATTGCCCAAGGCCACTTGCAATTTATTTAGAGGAGCAGTGCTGCTGTCCCAGCAGGTAACATTATTGGGCAGAGACACTCAGGGATAATCAGAGCTTTGAGGTGCCTCTCAAATCCCACCTCTGCTGGCTCTATCATGCATGCGCAAAAAAAAAAAAAAAAAAAAAAATACACGCATATGATTTACAAAAGCCTTATTATATTAAATGAAGCAGCAGATAAGACGCAGTGTGAAAGAGAGTGACCTCAGCTGCCCTAAATATGCAATAGGTTGTATTGGTTTCAGTTAAACATATCAAGATTTATTGTTTTTAATTTATTTTTTACTTAAGACTGATTTGTGAAATAATCTTTTATGTTATATTTTATTCCTCTAATAATCTTTTGTAGCAAGAACTTTTGTCTAAACTATTGTTTAATCTAAAAAGTGTGCAGTACTCTCACAGGGGACAATGTTCCATGATGTGACATTTGATTTCTTTGCGAAATGACGTGCAATAAACACGATCGATTTGAAGAAATGAATCATTCGAGGGGATTAAACACGTGGAAGAAAGGTGTTGTGTGTTACCCACTTACATGAACGGATCAAGTCACAAAGATGTTGTTTGCAGAGCGTGTGCACCTTAATAATGTGACCGTGTTTCAAAGGCCTTTCCTGTGCACCACATTAATAATACAAAAGAGAGAGCGTCATACCGGGATGCTTTTATTTCATTGTTTTTGTCCAGAAGCAGTCGTTTGCTCATGAGCACTCAGGATAAGACCCAGTTAAAACAAACTGTTAACCACTGTATTCATATATATATATATATATATATATATATATATATATATATATCACTGTTTTACAACTACCAGAAACATTCATGTTTTTACTGTCAGCCGAACAAACTAAACACAGAAAGTGAAAATGAATTTCATTCTTTTTTGTTGTTGTTGCAGCTGTTAAGTTCTTCAGAATAAAGAGACATGATTTAGAGCAAATGAAGGTAGTCCTGCAGTAGTGTTGTTTTTTTGAATATGACACAAATGTGTTCATGTCAGTTAGTGTGATTCATCTCATCATGAAGCAGTTTGATGGGACAGATCACACAGGCTCCTAATAGAGTTTGAAATGTGGTTCCACAGCCATCTTTGTTTAGGGTTGTAACTTCTTCACTTTTAAAACCAAAAAACAAAGTTAACTCACTCTCACGGTTTTTTTACATATGGGTTAATTATTTTAGTAACATCCTTGATGTTGACGAATCCAAAACATGTATGTAAAATACATCTAAATATGAATAGTTAAAGCCATGAAACATATCAACTTTATGTGTGAAAATTGATCAGTGGAATTATACATTTGCCTCTTTTGAACTGCAGAAATGCCCACAGCAGTAGCTCTGACTATTTTAATGTTTTCAATTGTTTATGAGATGCATTTATTCTTCTCTGAAATGACTTCCCTCCTCTTTACTCTCATCGAAATCCTTCAGGAAACGGACACCTTTATGTTAGAATTAAACTCATTTATAAACTTATGTAAAGCTTTTTTTTTTTTTTTTTTTTTTTTTAACATAAGTTGGATAAAACATATTGTTGTTTTGACACATTTCAATCGCATCCCAGCGTGTCCTCACAGTCGAGCAGCTTCAGAACGTGTCCCAAGTAATTTGCCGGGTAGTTCCAAGCACTAGAGGGCACTAGAAGCCAGAGCATCGGCTCCTGCAGGACGGCCGCTTTCACTTCTTCACAGCGCGGCCTCGTCTCTGAGCAGCTCGTACGCGCCTCTGTGTGCTCGCATGTATACATTTGTAAGTAAAGCTTGGACCCGCGTACGAGTTAAGACAATGGCACGGATTCATGCGGTGCGTCGCTCTCTGTGTGTGTGTGTGTGTGTGTGTGTGTGTGTGTGTGTGTGTGTGTGTGTGTGTGTGTGTGTGTGTGTGTGTGTGTGTGTCAGTGCCATAGCTCCTGTCTGAACTGAGGCCTATCAGTGCTTAGACATAGTTTTACCCAGGGAGGAAGAAATGGAGAAAAATCACCAACATGCTGGCATAACCTGTGTCCCAGCACGCATGCTGCCTGGCCACTGGTTTGTGGAAGTGACACACGTGGTCGCTGCAAACACACACACACACACACACACACACACACACACACACTCACACGTAAGAGCTGATTTTAGAATTCTAGTTTCAAACAAACTTAGACTCGACACACACACACACACACACACACACACACACACACACACACACGCACGCAGCATGGTCGCTCAAAGTCTCAGACAGACAATGAACGGTTAAGCTTTGTAGTAGTTTCAAGCGCAGTGTGTGTTTTTGAACTGCAGATGTGGATGCTGACTGAAGGATCAGTGCACAAACTGCAGGACTGCAGAGATGGCAGTTCTCCCGTATAGGGGTCTGGCTGTGCCCCCGTCCGCACCGTTCATTTAGCCACGTTGAAGAGGTGGCGGTGGTTCGCGCCTTGTGTTGTTGTGCCGGGTGATCGTTTGAAAGTGCGTCCTCAAGCCCGTGTGCCACTTGTTTGCTGGTATAGGCAAATGTTTGCGGATGCGCGGTGATTTCATGCTGGGGCGTTCAGGACAAGCAGAACCTCAATTTAGTGTCCATTTTCTTGTTGGTATTGGAAGCTACAAATCTTAAGATTTATGAATTCTACAGGAAAAAGGCTTATCTCGGTGGAAGGCGCATGGTTCCCCCATTCCTGCTGGGAATACATTGCACAGCCGTGCAGCGAAGGTGCGCGAGATAGGAATCAAGAATGTTATTAACATTCGCGCGCAGTTGTTTCGTGTTGAAGGATAGGGGAGTGAGACGCATAAGAGGCTCGACTTGATCTGAGCGGCGCCTCGGAGGAGCGGGAGATTGGCGCCGCCGTCCCTGGACTGCGGCGAGAGCGGGCCTTCAGCTGAGTCCCTGGAAGACCGAATCCTCCACTCGGGGGACTGTCAACCAAATTAAAAAACAATGAGACACCAAGGGAGAATCTAATGCCAATTCCCATCATCAAGACCCACATTCTTCACTGTTTTGCTTTTAACTTTAGTTTTTTCCTCTGACTCTCTCTCTCTCTCTCTCTCTCTCTCTCTCTCTCTCTCTCTCTCTCTCTCTCTCTCTCTCTCTCTCTCTCTCCCTCTTCTCCCTCCTCACTGTTGTTTTCTAGTTTGTTTTCCACCCGTACTCCTCTGGCTGTCGCCGCGCGCTACAGCCACTTTCAAAGGCGCCGCTGTCACGCGCCGCCTTTGAGTCCCGTTTGAAATTTTAACGTACATGTTGTCAGGGTGCCGTCAGGAGTGATTGACAGGTCCGTCCCAGAGCAACACCGGGCTTGGCAGGCTGGCTGTCTTTTGTCAGAGGCAGCCGAGGAGAAGCAACAAAGGAAAGGAGCAGAGGAGGGAGAGGAAAAAAAAAAAACATACATAAATAAAACAAAACTGCTCTTACCCATTTCTCAATAAAGACCAAATTAGATTAATCTTAAGGCAGTGCAAGGCACGCAGGCAGTTGTGGAAAAAGACTTGATATTTTTCTCTGGCTTTGTTCCTCTGCCATTGATGGCGCACTGCTTAGACACCCTCTCACCAGGACACCAAAGGCAGCGCAAGAGTGGTATAAAGAGCCAGCTGTACACATTCATGTTAATTATCACCTCCCTTCCATGCAGGGAAAGTTCCAGAGCACAGAGTTTGTCCCGGGCCTCACCTTTGTGTTCGTGGCCTCGTCGGCTGCAGGTGACCTCTTTGAATCTGGCTGCAGGATACAAAAAGAAAAAAAAACAAACATCTACCTTCGAAAAAGATGAGTCGTCAGCGTTAATAAAGGTGGATTCTGAGGGATTTTTTTTTTAAATACTGACGACTCAAGAACGCAAAGGTTCAGAGATATCAGTGAAGAG
Organism: Cebidichthys violaceus; assembly: GCF_023349555.1. Classification (NCBI taxonomy): domain Eukaryota; kingdom Metazoa; phylum Chordata; class Actinopteri; order Perciformes; family Stichaeidae; genus Cebidichthys; species Cebidichthys violaceus. Next base: position 1,856,916 of record NW_027176650.1, read on the forward strand.
TCTCTCTCCAGCCCCCCTGATGTGATTCAACCACTCTGAGAGGAGTGTGTGACAACTCAAAACCCCATCCTCTACCTCTAAAATATATATAGGACACATGAAAAAAGCTGTACTATTGTTTAGTGTGGTGCATTTCCTCGATACATGCCTCTATCTCAGCTCTTTAGTAATTAGCTCATTCACTTTATTGCCGATGCTTTCATTGCTGGCTGCCGTTTCCCCCTCAGCTGCAGGTCACCTTAAGCATTGCCAGAGATGTTGTAATTTCCTATTTGGAGATAAGAGTCATTGATTACTCTCAGTCTCTTTAGACAATCCAAGAGCAGCAGTGCAAGATAAAAATATTCAGCGTAACACAGTCTTTGAGATTCATATCAACTGTCAGCGTCGGGGTTGCAGGGGCAGCATAGCTGGGCTCGAGGCCCACAGCAGCGAGCACCCAGTCTGCTAAAGTGTCTTTGAGCAAGACACTGAATCCGTGCCAGCTTCAGCCCGATCTCTGACCTCCCCCCGCGCAGCGAGCGCCGAGCACAAAGAGACTTTTCTCCGACTAAAAAAAATCAAAAATAATGAGAATAGAAATGTAGGTTCATGTGAAAGTTGTGCAGAAGTTTGTTTGAACGCCGCAGAAAAAAAAAGGATTGAATTGATTTCAGCGGTGTGTTCATGAGAATGAGGGGCATTAACAAGTCGCTTTGAAAATCAAGAACGCCGTCGTCCCGTCTCCCTTTTGGTTCGAGCGCCGCTCTGCGTGAAGGGAGTTGAACAACATCAGCCACAGGAAGTGGAACAGCAAAAAAAAAAAAAAAAAAAAAAACCCACAGTTGTACACCCGGTGCTGAGCAAGCTGCTCCTGTCAGTCCGGGGCAGATGATTATGACGTGAAAACCTGCGCCGGCCGCATCTGAAACGTAAACGTGATGCAGGAGAGCGAGGCTGTGGACCTCCAAGCAATTATAGATCAAGAAAGTGACCGAGAATTGAGGTGGAGGCCTGTTCATGAGCCCTGTGAGGGGTTCTGATTGTACAGTGAAATGCCGTAATTTTCAGTTCCTGCAAACTCTTTTTATTTATTTTTGTTTTGGAACGTTGGGTTCGTCCTCTCGGCTCTGTGTTGCAACCCGGCAAATAAATAATTCCCTGGAATTAGGTCTTTTTTTTTTTTCTCACAGATCCGTCCATTTGAGCCGAAGACAACTTGTGTCAACAAACGGTAGATTTGAATCAGAGGGGAAAGTGTAAGCCTTGTAAAGAGCGAGGGTGTTTCTCGAGTGGAGTTACCGCACACGATGGGATGAGTGACTTCTACTCACTCTGCCGAAAAGGTTAGGCTTTTCCTTCTGCCGGCTTCTCTTTTTAAAAGAAAACATGTCGGCTGTTTGATAACTGCTTGACATTTGACAGTCTTTTCAAACCAATCAGACACGGGGTTTTTTTTGTGTTTTTTTTTATGTTGGCCGTCTGGAGGAGCAGCAACAAGGAAAAAACACACACACACACACACACACACACAGGATTGTCACTTTCCTCAAGCCTTTCAAAGGTTGTCTTTCGCCACGGCGATCAACATCAGATACCGCGAGTGCTGTTTCATTTGTGTTTATTTTTTTTTTCCTTTGGCCTAACCCAGTCTGCCGAGACCCCATCGCTACCATCAGAGCTGAAGTCGAGCACTTTCCAGTGTCAAAAGTGTCAACCACCTAACCCCAGTGCAGCGCCGCCACGCCGCGAACCCTCTCCTCTCCACTTCTCTGCACTCCTCACAATCAGCTGGCTGCACTGAAGCACTCTGGGTTTTTTCTTCTTTTTTTGTTTTACCCCTTTGGGGCTTTGTCGCTATATCTTTCTTTATAGTTTCAGAATGTGTTCTACTGTAAATTATCAACTGTATGTTATCTTGGAGGAAAAGCGAAGAGCTAGGAGGGAAGCAACAAAGCCACCAGTCTCCCCGGTTACATAATTCATGTCAGCCATATTCAAATAAAATTTATCACATTGTCAATCATCGAAAAGCAAACGCGCGCGTGTGTGTGTGTGTGTGTGTGTGTGTGTGTGTGTGTGTGTGTGTGTGTGTGTGTGTGTGTGTGTGTGTGTGTGTGTGTGTGTGTGTGTGTGTGTGTGTGTGTGTGCGCACAAGAGCACTGATAACTCTGAAGTGATAAATTAATAAGGTTCCTACCATGGGAGCATGTGAATGAGCATGTTTAGTCATTCTGTTTGACAACAGAAGGAAACGGCCTATTCCGCGGGGTAGAAATCAGATTTCATACTTTTCATAGATATTGTTCCCTCCTCCAAATGTTTAAAATATGGAGTCTTGCTCTGGCAGGAAAGTGGCTCAAACAGCACTTTGCACCGAAGTAACTTTTGTTTGGCCGTAAACCGGGAGATGAGCGCCGTCTGAAGGATGAAGAACAGTGTGTGGGCCGGGACGTCTTTGGATTAAGGTGGAGTGTGTTTATTGAGGAAAACACTATAGTCCACGACTCGTGAATAAGTTGGATACCCTTGAAAATGAAGGCGGCGCCATATGCTTGTTTATATATTTGTATCTCTGCGATCGTCTTCTCTGGACATTTCTCTTTGTTGTCATTTCAAGGATGAAGATATTTAAAATAATCTTACCTGGCTGACCTGTGGTGCCTAGCAGAGAGTCACTTCCTTTATCAAAAAATAAATAAAAGAACCATTGTGATGTAGTTGATCACATGCACACAAACAGTGACTCGCACAAACCGGTTACCGTACCGCGCCAGCCGTCCCACACCTGCTCTCCGTCTGTATGATCTGTCTATAGAGAAAGATTTCCCCAGAATGCATATAGGCTCCAACATGTGAAGAGTGACTGAATGGATGATTAAAAAAAAACAAAAAAAAACAGACTGAGAGACACACAGACTTCTCCGCTGATTTCTGCTCTGAAGTCAGCCAGCCAGGTGTCGAGTATCTGGGCGGATATCGTTTGAACAAACTTGTGAGAGCCTGAGAGAGAGAGAGAGAGAGAGAGAGAGAGAGAGAGAGAGAGAGAGAGAGAGAGAGAGAGAGAGAGAGAGAGAGAGAGAGAGAGAGAGTGTGACTGATTCTTAGACTCTTGAGCGATTATGAGCAAGAACAATGTGCCACAGATAAACAAGCCCTCACATCTCAAACTGGAAGTCTAAAATGTTTGAAAGTTAAAATGAAAATAAGAGGAGCCTCCCTATCGTCGGCATGTGTTTTCAGCATGTGTGCGCCGTATGCACCCGCTACCTACTCCATTCTGTCCTGCTTTGCCCGAGCAAACTGATGGAAGCGCCGCTGTTGTCTAAACGGAGGAACGCCAAACAACTCGTTCTCTCTCTCTCTTTCTCTCTTTTTTCCACTTCTCGTTTCCTTTCGTGTCGGGCCAATCTGACCCCTGTCTTGCACCAGGTGTGCGTTTCCTTGATCCCGCTCTCCTTCAACCCTCCCCTTCATATTCACACCCCTGCCGCCCGCAATGAATGATTCACTCGGAGAGGCTCCCTTCCTCCATCAGAAAGCTTTGCAACTACACTCCGCAGCCCAGCCTCCATTTCTCTGATCTCACTATGTTGTGTAACGCTTGAAAAACCCTTGCGTTCTCGTACTTGTTTCTCTCTCTCTCTTTCTTTTTTTTTCCACGCTCTCTCTCTCTTGCTCTTTCTCTGAGTTACATTCAGTATTGACTGTTTATGCTTTTTAATGTTGTGGAGAGGGCCCGGGGCTTGCGGATGGGGGGAAAAGCGCTCTTCTTGACACACTTACGCCCCCGTAGTGAACTCTAGCTCCCAGCACTCTAGCAAGTACACAGACCTTCTTTTTCCTCTCCCTCTCTCCTCTGTCTCTTTCGCTCCCTCTTTCTTTCTACAACTGGGAGCTCCTCTGAACATCCAGCGCCCCGTGTTGCTCCACTCCAAAGATCACCTTATGGAAGATTAAGACGCTCAAATGCTCAAGCAAAAATATTTACACAATAACCCCCCTTTTGCATCAAAGCGGAGACAGTGGAGTTGAGTGGAGTGATCTCGGGGGGGGGGGAGTCGGAGGTCACCTCTGTGCAGAGAAGGCCTCGGTCAAACCTGACAGGGAACAAAAGTGATCTCTCCATCTTTAGGTCCTCCATGTGTCTCCCGTCTGTCAGCCCACCTTCAGATCCCCTTTTGACTCACACTCTCTTTCACGCACTTACTTTACCGATCGATCCGCTGAAATCTCTGCAGCCCGGTTGTGATGAGGAATGACTACCGCAGATGATGCCTAATGTGAACACGCAGACTTTAATAGCTATTTGTCTGCCGGTATATTTAACTCGCTTTTCTTCTCATCCGGCTGCCAGAATACATTTCTCCTTAGTCAAGCGGCTTCATTTTGTGTGGGTATTCTCAGTAGAGCGGTGTAGAAATAAATTGCAGCGTACGTATATACACGAGGAAGCCAGACCAGGGAGCCTGTATGTTGACCGCTGTAGGCAGTGCGGGTCAGCCGAGTGTCTCGGATGAGTCTCTGGACTCCCTCCGCAAACAGCTACACAGGGTCTGAATTCAACGCAAAAGTGTCGTCGCACGCCTGCAGCTAATGCGCAGCGACAGCTAGCCCGCTTCGCCGAAAAGGCCGGCGTCTGCTCTCTGCGTCGGCCATCGACGGCCATCTTTAACAACAGTCTCCGGCAGAGTGTGGGCAGCCACATGTATTATCGCTGGATTTTATTTTTTTTCTTGCGTGTCCCCGTCGCTTTGATATCCAGTGATTGACTCCTCGCTGGCATTTTCAAGAAAAAAAAAAGGAAACTTCAATTCCCGTTCATCTTTCAAGTCCCGCTCATCTGCTTAAAGAGCATTTCATGGTCAAAAACTGCATTCAGGCGCCTCTTGTTCTGGAGGCAGCCACTAATAGAATCGGTTTGAAGGCTGTTTGGAGTGTGTTTAATGAACACCGGTACACAGTCAGATCCATCAGCGCTGGCTCTTTGCCGGTGACAACCAGATCCTGTAATGTCGACGTTTGGAGATAATGCTACAAATTAAACAAGCGCATTGTGCCCACAAGGGAATATATATATATACGTTATGGTTCACGAGAAACAATGAAATACAACTCCATCCCCAACATGTGACCGGATAGATATAAGAAACACTAAACGGGATTCTAAAAGCTGGGGCTCTGTTTCTACTCCGACACACCAAAGAAGATGCTTTCACTGTCAGACAAAGGAAGAGAGAGGCTGAATCTGTGGTGGCTAGCTGGGACACACAGCCCCCCCACCCCCCCACCCACACACCCTCCCTTTTCAACTAAAGGAAGACATCATTATGAGTAAATGACATGAGGCGGTTGGTTCTGTTCCACTCCTGGCCCCCCTAAGGACTCTTTCGCCCCACTGTGTGTAGCCTGTTCCCATCCAGCTTTGCTGCTGGCCACAGGCCTTCAGAAGCCCGGGCTCAGGCTGCAACTCAAAGAGATGGACGCTCGCACACTTATTGATTGGACACTCGATAAAAGGTCACGGGGGCCCCTCCTCTGCTGTGGGGTCCCGCGCTGCGAGTAAGCCCCTCTTCATCCAACCACACACACACACACACACACACACACACACACACACACACACACACACAGCACTGTCCCCTGCATCAGCCACCTGGGGGATAAGCATAGCTTGCAAACAAGCTAATCATTCTCTCCCTTTTTCTCACACACACACACCTACACACTCACACACACACACACACACACACACACACACACACAGAGACTGAAAAGCGCCCGAGTGGCTGACAAATGTCAGAATGGCTTGTATGGGATTTTTTTAAGAAAATTATTTATTAATTGAACTGGTTAATTAGGTCCCTGAGGCTTGCACGCTAATTGAGAGCCACAGAGCTGGCGAGGCAAGAAAGCCGAAACAAAAGCGATGGCTCAAACAAATAGACAAGCGCTTGAGAACGGCTAGCTCTCACACTCAACACACACACATACACACACACACACACACACACACACACACACACACACACACACACACACACACACACACACACATATGCACACAGTCACCCATAAATTAACGGGGAAAAAAAAGAAACAAACAACTGTTTACATTTTTTTCTTCTTCATGGGCTTCCCCTTTTCCTCGCATAATTCCGTGACCTGCCAAATGTTCTCCTCTTCTTGATGTTCCAGCGATGGAGAGAGACGCGCAGCCACTGAAATCTGCCACATTGCACAAAGCATCTGTCTCCACACAGCGCCCTGCATTCATTAAGTTTGCACCAATTAGCAGCCACAGCTCATAGCACAAACATCCCATTTGTGCCACCCACTTTGAAAAAAATCTTCCTAAAGTGAATGTGTCCCTCAACGTGCCCTTGTGTCACCCAACTTTATCTTCACAAAGTCTCTGTTTCTTGCATAATTAGAGAAAGAAATCCATTTCTTCTCCGATCTTCTTTCAGGCTCTTGTCTTTGTCCCCCCCTTTTTTTTTTTTTTTTTACATCGCGCTCGAGTGCACCTTGAGAGCGAGTGTGCTTTTGTCAAGAAATCACACCAAGGTTGTGTGAAAGACTTATGAGGTGGAGTCATAGGCGGAGGTTTTTGGGTTCGGGGACCAGAACACAGAGAGACGCACGCTGACACTTCGACAGTTACACCTGTTTCAACAATTATCCTGCTCTCTGATAAGAGCCGAGCTCCTTGGATGTGTGCTTCGTCGAGTTAACCGAAAGTTTCCATTGGTGACAAAGTCTTGTGTATTCTAACTTCCAAGCCCGCGGTTCCATAGCATTTGAAGGTTGGGGTTATTGTGAAGGAGGGGGGGGGGAAAGGAAAGAGTAGCTGATGCCGAACATTATAAATAGATCTATGAACCTCTTTGTATTTTAATTTAAAGTGCAACATAGGAACATAAGATTTTGATCTGTGAAGCAGACTTAAAAGACACACGGAGCTTAATTGGTAACCTCACTGCAGTATTGATTCTCCGTGTCAAGTGATGGATGATTTAGTGGTTTCTGGTAAACAGGCGTTGACAGTGAACATCTAGGTCGGATGGTGTTTTATGGGGCATGTACTTCAAATTTACACCACAAGTAGATCTAATTTGAAACATCCTATTGTTTCGCATCCCACACAGCCTACATTTATATATAAATACACTTTATTTTATCCGCACATAAAACATTCGAGGGGGTTAGCATGTTTCCGGATGTGGAATTTGGCAGACCTGCACGCATTGAAATTCTAATCGACGTAGCATGTTGCAGTTTCTACAAAAGGTCAACGTTTGATATCAGGGGGTAATTTTGAAGGCCCTTTTAAAAACAGTCCTTAACATTCATGAGCGTACATGACCCCAGCAGCTAGAGCGCCATCACATTGTGATTACCCGCTTAACGCTATACCGCCTTCCGAAAATTGCCCCCGCCCCCTCCCCGAGTAAACTCTGCCTCTGACCTGCATTCCCTCGCTCTTGAGGGACCGCTTGCGCTCTCTGTCTCGGGGAAGGGAGAGTCGGATGATGGGGCGCTGGGGTCAGATGCTATTGAGCGAAAGCTTCAAATAAATGTATGAATAAATTACTCGATAAATGAACGGCTGGACTGAAATCACTGGAGGAAACCAAAGATTTGAACCTCGCAGTGTAGTCATGGAGCAAAAAAAAAAAAAAGAAGAGAAACTGAAACTGCTCTTTTCTCCAGTTTGGAAGCTTATCATTTTAATTTCTTTAGCAGAAAAGCAAAGTTTTTTTTGTTAATGAAAAAGCTCTGCTAGAATCATAAGATAAAGTCTTGGATTGACGTTGAAAGCGTGCAAAAAACGGGAATAAAATCATAAAATTGGTCTCTAGTTTCCAGTTTGATCATCTGGAAATCAATTGTCTCGGTAAGAGAAGCAAAACTGTACCAGACAATAACGTGGAGCCTAACATTTACGACCCATGAGTCAATACGACTTGTTAATGCTCTTTTAGAGACGGGTTAAGGAGCTCGGACATCCCAGACGAGAGTCTCTGCTCCTTCGTGTCAAAAGGAATCAGTTGAGATAGTCCTGACATCCGATCAGAATGCCTCTTTTTTTTTTGGAGGTTCTTCAACTTGCAGGAGACCCTGCGGTAGACTCGGATCACGCTAGAGAGAGATTGTGTACCTCATCTGATTTGGGAAGATCCCTTAGTCTGCTGCCACTGCGATCTCAGACATGTGACAGGAAACAGATGGAAGTCACGACATACAAGTCCTGTTGCTCATTCTTTGGCATCTCTTCTCTTACAATGAAAACGTCACCAGGATGAAGTCTCCGAACACGTTTAGCACCCGAAGGCCAACTTAAAGGCACACGTTAGAACACAACGACCGCCTTCCTTTAGCCTTCGGGGCTTTGAAGTCGCCACATCCAAAGGCTTGCTACCTTATGATACACATCGAGTGCTCCAGCCAAACACAGCGTGCCGCGTCTGTTGATCGTGGATGTATGGCGGTGATTCATTCTTGTCCCACAACTGTGACTGGCAGGTGCACAATGTGAAACACACACACAAAAAAAAAAAAAGAAAATCAAAAGAACTCTGCTCCTGTGGAAATGTTCACCGCGCCACGAGATGCTCATTGTTTACTGTCGAACATGGATTCCATGAAAGATGATTAGTAAAAAGCAGTTCAAGTTGTGTAAATTGAGCGTTGCCAACTCTAAGCCCGATCTCCTGCCTAGACTCAAATTACAGTGCGTTGTGTACAGCTGGTGTAATATGCATGAGAATGCCAAGATGACTGTTTGAAAGGAGCAGACCGGAGTGGCGTACTGCCAGGGGCAACGAGGTCCTCTGTGCTGGTCCAACAATTACCATATGGACAGCAATTTTACGAGTGCAGATCTATTTGTTATCGTGTGCGGCTATGAGTGTTTGGGGAAGTCCAGTGTAACATCATAATCAGTGTAAAATCAGGAATCATTTATTTTGAAGAACTGCAATATCTACTACACAAAATCAATTCATATCCAGCGTGATTGTAGCCTATATTAGACCGTTAATCAAAGCAAACCTGAGCTGGTCTCCATGGAGCCGCCATCGGGGACCTGATCCTGGATTTGTACAGTATCTTTACTGTAGATGTGTCAACATATTGCAGTTTCCTTGCAACTCAAAAAACAGTGCGGCCGTACACGTGCAGTACAAGTGGCTACCTGCACAGTGCATGCTTTTAGGGTCATGTTTGATACCGCTGTGAAATTTAACGTTCCGTTGTTGGAACGGAGCAATTCTTGTGTGATCAGGATGGAGTATTGTGTGTCGTATACATCAGTAATTAACTCTAGTAGCAGTAGTTTCATTTGTGCGCAGACGCTACCACTTTTTAAATCTTTGAAACCAGATCGTCTTGACGTCCATGTGAACAACACGGAGAGGTTTTCGGATTCCAATCGCTACATTGAAATGAGAGGAAGAGGCCGTAAGCGTCCGTCCCGTTTCAGCTTGACACCAGCCGCAGTGTCATCTACGGCCGCGTCTGTGCACAACAGATTTGAGGGCGTGCTGTGTGACCGTGGCCGCGCCTCAGCCTGATGAAAGTCCCGTCTACGCAGCGAGGCCTCGCAGTCCCAATCCCCCCCAGACCGGCAGCGATCGATCGCTGGTTGTTATTGACATGACACCTGCCGAGCTGGGCTTTAAGCTATCGAAAACCGATGCGGCAGATCAAAAATGGGACGCCGGCTTTCATGTTTGTAAACAGTATCGATTTGCATAATAACCTTAAAAATTTGTTCCCCGGATTAGGCAAGGACAAACCTGTTTCAGCGTTTGTTATGATGCTCGCAGCATATGCCTAATTAGAGAAAGAAAGAAAAAAAGAAGAGGCAGAGGCTGTGATCGGCTTGAAAAGCAGGCTGTGATCGGCTCCACGAGTCGGTGCATCGCCGTCAACACCTTTTGGTTCGCCACTGTTAATGAAAGCCATTTTCCCCATTAAATAATAAAATAAAAGGAAGGCACCTCGACAGACAAAAGCGCTGATGCGTCACTTTTACACGGATGCAAATTATTGCCGCGTGTCACGATCATTTATTCATGAGGAGGCCTTTCCATCTCTTGGCGGCTTTACCTGGTGCCACGGAGGTGCTCTCTCCTCCGCGGTGCCGCGGCGCTGAGAGAGACGTCAGCCTCCAGGAGTGACGAGGAGACAGATGTACTGAAGAAACAACGCGAGCGCCGCTCGCTTCGCCAGACGGGTCCAGTTTAAAAGCACTGAATTATGTATCTTAGCGGCTGACACGATCACAGAGTGACTTGTCAGCATTGAATATCTCCATTTCCTGTCTCAGACAAACCGTGACCTCGTTGGCTACCGAGGAGCATTGATTAGCTGCAGATGCCTACAGATGCTCAACCGACGCCAATTATGATGACATTTACGGAGAGCCTGTTAAACGCCAGAACCATCAACTTCATGCTGTGCCTTTTAATAAATAGAATACTCGCATTAGAGTATCAAGAATTTAAACCTGCAATTCTATAATTCTTGTGTATTTTTTTTGATACGTTTGCACTCCGGCGCTGCAACACAGGCATCACAACAAAAGATGCTGCAAGGCAAGAGATGAAGGAGTCTTCCATTTCAACTCCCAGTTGTGGACATTTTTTTTCTTCGTATAATCCGTCGTAACACCATTCCTGCTGCAGGAATTCCCCAGTGAAAAAAAATGCAAAAGATTAAAAAAAAAAAGCACAAGTTTATGGAAAAATAAAGGGCTAGTGGTGTCTGACAAGCCTTTAAATCTAGGACAGTCATCCCAAAGAGGACTGCACATACTCATTGCGAGGACATAAAAGCAGAGTTGTATCTGATCTGCGAGGGCGATGGAGATGGTAGGCCATTAGCTGGATGGCGTTATAGCCTGTGAAGATGTCTACAGCAACCCCACGTGTTTGAAAGATGTTGCACCGGTTTTTTTTAATGCTAAAAGCTTCTTTTTATTATTATTATTATTATTAAGAACCAAACATATTTATTGTGGACGAACAGATTCAGGGTGTCAGAAAAGAGTGCGAGGCAGCACAGAGAGATGTCATCGATTCATACGGCCGATGTTTTTGTTTCTTAACGTTTTGGTTACGGCTTTCCTGTTAGCTGTAAATCAAAGGTCAACAACTATGCGTGTCAAACGCGAGATGAATCCACGGAGAGCAGACAGTGTACATATAGATGTAGGAGGAACAGCAAGAACCATAACATTCAACAAGACCTCCTGGCTTGATGCGGCAGACTAACCACAGCCGGAATGCTTCTCCCAGACCCACCTTAAGAAAACAATACCATATGTGCAAGCTTTATTTACGAAGTGCTGACACCAGGGCCTGAAAGAATTAGTATTCCGTTCGGTAAATGTTTTCCTCTGGGCTCTGTCTTCGCAAGAACAGCTTACAGATGTTTCAGCCATGCAGAGAACGCCAGTTCTATTCCCACCGCGGCGTGAATGAAAAAGCATGTTGAAGGTTTCGCCCCGGCCAAGCTCAGAGAGTGATCTACAACTCATACTCGGTTGCACTTTTGCTAAGCACTACCTCCTGCACCGGCCAAGGTTTTCGGCTGACACGGACGCTATTTAGTGCCGCTTCCACGGACTCCGGTGCGCATTGTTCGGCACGGCTTTGTCAGGCTGGCGAGTCTCCAGCGACAGATGTACCGATGGTACAGTGTGCAAAATGTTAAATGCGTTATAAGCCTCTTCATGAACTTGCAAATCCTACTAATTGTTTGGTGTTTGCTGATAGAAGATGTAGAGTTTGTGAAAAGGCTTTATTTTTTCCAGCTCTCTTGTTCTCTCTGTTTGCCTCCCCACACACACACACACACACACACACACACACACACACACACACACACACACACAGACTATTGAGGAGTCATAAAATCAAATGGAGTCAATCTTGTTTACAAGGAGTAGCGCGGGACCAGCTGACTGCAGCGGCTGCTCAATCCCCAGCCTTTACTCCCATTTACTAGTGTAACAAACCGTCAGAGAGGGGAGGGAGGCAGGGGGGAAAACATCGTTATCAGCAGGCCAGATAAACCCCCTCCAGAGGCAGCGCCGATAGAGAGGCAGCCCCGCCGCTGGGCAAATAGAAAAAGATCATATCTGGTCCTTGCATTGACGCGGCCCAATCAGCCCGGCAGAAGCGCCGAGGCTTCCTCGAACAAGGGGGAGATGTGTGGAAAGAGGAGACCGGAGCGTCACCGGGTCCGCTCCTCTTTTTAGATGGACTTTTAGAGGAGAAGCTGGATCTCTTAGAGACGGCTGAGAGGAGGAGGAGGGGGGGCTTTTGCTGGAGCTGCAGGCCTCTGGGTTAGGGTGATGCTTGTGTGTTGAAAGAGGTTGCTTTTACAGGTGGAAAGGATTGAGTTCTGGTTCTTAAATCTTCATTCGGGTCACCATCTCTAGCTTCACAGCTGCTTTTGCAGAACCAAAACGCTCTTAATTTAAATGGCGATCGACTGTTTCCGGACATCGACCCTATGATCAATAATAATTGCGGGTTTGGCAAGATTTAATATTGATTGTTAGTATTTTTCCACGTCTCTCTGGTGATAGAGGGAGGGGCGGGGGAGTGAATGCACCCATGCAATTATAGTTATATTAAATTATTAGAAAGTCAATCTTGACCTTGACCATCTGCACTTCAGCTACCAAAACTAATGTGGCCTGCAGCGTTGGATGAGATCAGTAATGACATCGGTTCAGTGGAGGTCCTTCAGTATATCATCACTGCTGCAGACCTCTGCTATAATACTTCTCAAGGCAGACTTTGAAGCACTTGTGTTTGCGACAGAATATGGAAAACACACTTTTTTTTTATGATTTTGAAAATTTACTGCCCTCGAATTTATGATGTCTTTCACGATCGTCCTCGCTGCAATTGTCATTTCCCAACTTTTCACCGCTAAATGGAATTTATTCTTTGTTTTTTTTATGTCCTGCTGTCGTTTCATTGACGAAGGTTATTTCATTCTCTCTGTTTGTTTCACCTCAAATTAAACAGACCAATAAGAAAAATGGTTAATGTCATTTATCACATTTTTTTTCTTTCTTTCTTTCTTTCTTTCTATCTAACATTCGTATCTCTTGCGTTCCCTCCAGAGATTGCAGTAATCTTCATGCTCACATTGTTCATGAATGTGCCAGAAAGAAGGCAGGCGACGTGTCCTCAGCATCAGCCTGACTCACCTCACTCCCCTCTCACCCAGTGTCTGTGAAACACACTCAAGAACCTGAGGTGTAAATTATCTACTTATTTCATCTCCTGTTATTGGTTTTGAGAGCATATTTTGAGTGTAACACAAACTTTTTCTTTCCTGATCCTTTACCTCCCGACGATGCTCTTCTCCATCATGTCATTCAGCCCTCGCCGCGGTCGGCTTTGCGACGGCTCTAGAAAAGGGGGCGCTTACTGAAGTTGCAATGATTGTACTTGAGTAAAATATTTCTGCACTCTTTCCACCTCTATTCAGCAGCTTGATGTGTGATAGTGAGAGGCCAAGCTCCTCTATGACAAGCAGGAGGCACATTTCTAGAGGCAGAAAGGAGGGCTGCAGGGTGAAGAGGCTACAGCTGTCATTGCTCATCTTAATGGCATGCCAGACACACACACACACACACACACACACACACACACACACACACACACACACACATCAACACGTGCAAACCCTACACACACACACCTACAAATATGGGGGTAAATGAGGAAGCTTTGGATGTATGCGGATGTATGCAAGTGAAGCCTCGCACAAGTGTGCGCTTGCGTACACATAACACTGCGCTCTTTCACGCGCACACGCATGCAAAATGTGCAGGAAATGAGGAGAGGAGGCTTTAGATGCACATATAAAAAAAATAAAAAAATGTGTGAATGCACGCTCCCTCAGACAATCAAATGGATTCACGTAAACACACACACACACACACACACACACACACACACACACACACACAGTCGCTGGATTTGTACACAGATATGCACTTGCTCTTGCGCAACATGAATATGTATTCCTTAACATTCAGAAGCGAGCGCACGCGCAGCCATTCACACGGATGGCACATACTGTATAGAGCGCGCACACAGACACACACCTTCACACGCGCCGAGCGTTGCCTGTGACAGATGTTGGCAGGAATATTGCCAGGAAGAAAGCTCTTTCATTTCTTTCTATTCCCTGTGTATTTTGGCATGCCTATCTCTGTACACAGTGTGGCCATGTCACCAAAGCTGTTTCTTTTCTCTTCCAGTTCCTCTGTGCACGTCTCCCCCCCCACCCCCCCCACCCCACCCATGTTATCCTCATGAAATTGAAGTCATTTGTGCCAAGAGAGATTAGAAGAGAATCGGGGGTTGGGGGGGGGGAGCGAGGGGGACATTAGCAAAGATATTTTTGTCAGTAATGAGCTAACTCTTTGTTATGCGCCGGGCTAAGGAGGTCTAATGATGACGTTTGTACCAAGAGGAAGAAACCGAGTCTCCAGAGTCCACACGCAGCCAGAAAGCACAGGCTTTGGTGCAACTCTTAACTCTATTCAATTATGCAGATGAGCCCATTGGGCCAGTGTTGGCCGTCACTTTAATGATGACGTGGGTAAACAGACATAGCTTCCTTTTCTGTCTTTAAAAGTCCCACCCCACCCCAGCCCCCCCCCCCCCCCCCCCTCCTCTCCTTGCAAACCCCCTTTATTTCTTATTTTTGCACCCGCAAGAAAGTTAATTGTCTTAGTCATTAAAGAGGTATCAGCTGTCACGCCACTGACAAAGACGTAAAGAGAAGGGAAGGCAGAGGGATGTGAAGAAGAGAGAGTTGAGAGGGATTTATTCTTTTTTTTTGCCTTCCAGGCTGATGGCAAAGAATCTCCTAAGATGCAATCATGATATTTTGATGCTGGGATGAGGGGCCGATCAACCTCTCAAGGCGAAGAAGCCTCTTTGGAGACGTGTCTCTGTTCTCCCCAGTGGCCACCGGGTGGCAGAAGAGCACAAGGAACAGGCGAGCTCTTTTGAACGGCTCTCACCAGAGCATCGAGGGGAGGCTTCTTCTTCTTCTTCTTCTTCTTCTTCTGCTGCTGCTGCTGCTGCTCGCAAACCAAACTACATGAAAACTGCCCCGACAGCCTTGGAAATTATTGTTGAATTGCAAAGAATGCAGATATGCTTCATGATCACATGGCTGCAGTTGTATAGAAGCAAATGCATTGACATGCAAGCCCTTTATTTTTATTCTTAAAAAGGGCATTTTTTTATTTTGTATTGTGCAATAATAAACTGAAATGCAAACAGAGTCTTTCAGATAAATTCAGATAGATATATTATAGCTACAGCATGTGATCAATGCATTAAGCTAAGAAGCATACTTTTGCATGCACTCTGGGATAAAAGTGTGAATATGTGAAGTTGATACAATTCATGTGATGAAGAAAAATCTCTTTTTAAGTGGAACTATTACGCAGCATTCACATTTTGATTTGTTTTGATGCATACATCAGAGCTGAATTGTTTTTTTTAAATGTGATGAACATGAGGCATCACATATGGTCTATAATGTTTCATACTGTATTTATCTTTTAAACGTTTTTAAATGAAATCTATTTAGGTGTAGCCTTAATTAGGACATATTCAAATATTATACTTTTTTAATGTATTTGAATTACTCTTAATAATAAACATGAAAGCTGTTTAAAAATCCCCCCCCCCCTCAAAAAAAAGCTAAAATGTGTATTGACATTTGTCAGGCGTTACTTCCTCTCGTTGGCAGACGATGCTGCCACAGAGAGACGAGTGTCTCCAGGACTAAGAGCAAAGTAAAGAGTTTGATCGGTGATATTTCATAACAACGTTCTCCTGTTGTCTTCATGGACCGTGGCTTACAGTGGGCTCTGATCGACCTGCGAATCAAAAACGAGACATTATTCAGAAAACAGTTTGTTCTGTCTTCTGTGTTTTTGTCATTCTACTGATTGAAAGTCCTGAGCTCTTGTGACTGAAGACAAATTAACTTGGGAATGATTGTCACATCAAAGTCTCTCTCTCTCTCTCTCTCTCTCTCTCCATGTTCTTCATTTAAGTCTCTGAGAACACAAGTTGTCTGACTTTGGCATTAGCTCGATATTTTTGCTCGCTTGTGGGTTTTTTTTTCCGGTGTTGCTCGGAGGAGCCACTGACTACCGACGGTCACCACAATTCACCCCCTCAGGGACATCCTCTCTAAAGTAGCCGAGGATCAAGAAGCTGCATTTCGACTTCTTGTGTGAAGGTGTTGTCACTCAATGTGTTGCTAAGTGCATTCTGGGTAGAAAAGGTCCTGGTGTTGCACTGTGGTCTTGTGTCAGATCGTGTACACGATGCAAAAGCTGAAAACTACTTTTTTGTTCTATTTCATGGACCGACATTAAAACTGTCTCGAGATGTAAGACCACACCTGCACCCAGATTTGCCTCACACCAGTAGCCACACAACAACAACAACAACAACAAAAAAAACCAAAGCGCAGTTAGGTGACATCTTCCAAATCAGAACAACCTCCCCTCCCCGGCTCCCCTTCATAAAACAACCCTCCAGGGAACAAATACTAAGTGAAAGCATGTAGGTAAGCGAGACAAACCGCGCGGGAGAGATGTGGCCATTGTGAGTGTTTATTGGACGCCATCTTTCTTGTGATGTGACAGTGTGGGGGTGTGTGTGTGTGTGTGTGGGGGGGGGGGGGGTCCGAGCCTCATCTCTACGTCGCGCATCTCAGCGGGAGGCTCGCTGCTCCCCTTCTCCCCGGCGCCACTGCCAGCCGTCTCCGTCGAGGTGGTGCGCTAATAATTTAAACAGCCCAATCAAAGGCAATGTGATGTTTCACACAAGGGAGGAGGTGAAAAATGAAGGGAAAGGGAGGAAAGTGATTATTAGTGTTTGGGAGAGGCAAGCCAGAGTGATTGAGCTGAAGGGGGACTTTGATTCTGGGGCCTCTCGTTTTTCAGAATGGCATTGGGTTTAGCCGCCAGGCTTCAGGAATCTGGTGAGCTGTCAGCGCCTGATGGTTAATTCTTCTTCTTTTTTTTTTGTTTCGCTCAAAGCCACACAAAGAGATTCACTCTTAACAGTTTATTGTAGTGAGCCAATACCAAGTCCGTCCTTCTGAAGGGAAGGAAATAGGGTTTTGTTTTGTCTTTTAGGATTGTTTTAGGTGTTAAAATTTTTCCGTTGTTATTGTTTTTATCCGGCGCTGCTGGAGAGGAAAAGAAGAATTTTGGGAACAGTTTGAAAGAAAAGAAAAAAAAGAAAAAAAAAGCCACTTTGAAAGTCACTTCTGAAGGGTAGTTAAAATAGTTAATGTTCATTTTGGTTTGTTGTTAGGCTACATTAAAATCACTATCTGGAACGAAAACATCCTCACACACACACACACACACACACACACACACACACACACACACACGCACACACACACACACACACTGTAGAGATGAATCACCTTGGCTTGTCAAAAGGTTGGTTAATAGACACATTTGATGTCACGCAAAGCCCAATGGTGTTGAAAGGGTTTTGTTAGTGTGTTGATATCACCTCCCGTGCATAAAGCTCCTCTTTAAAACAATAAATAGCAACGAACGCATCCAAAGCCCCTGCAGTTTAAACTATACGCCTTTGATACGGGATACCTATTACTGTTGGCTTTATCTAATGGATTGGATTCCCACACCTCATCCCTCCGGTGTTTCAAAGCACTGAAACCTTCAAATGTAATGTGTTATCAGCACATTAGCTGCTCCAGAGCCACTATCAATGGCATTTTTGTTTCTGCAGGGGGACAATGTAGCACAGTTTGACAAAGGGGAGCAACCTTTGAACTCAGTAACACTTGAACTTGCTCACTGGTGTTCGTTGGCTTTGCTATTTGTCCAACTGGGTTGATCCTCAAACGAAGACAGAGCGTTTCTATCGATCGTTTGACTAAGAGTCGTGAGATTATTGCTTTATTCTTGTCTCCTTGGTTTCCTAAATCAAGCCACTTGTAGGTTGTCTTTGCTGTTTGGACAATCTTGGCAAACATGTTCCTGTAGTTCTTCATGGAACTATGACCGTACCTGCATGACACAGAACACAGTAAAGCAAAACATGTAAGGGAGGAAATGAAATGTGCTCTCCTTAGATTCTCACACATTTGGTCATCACAAAGTCTCAACGTGATCAGATCCCGTAACGTTAACGTAATCGTACCAAATGTCCAGTTTCCTGCCAACAAGCCAATTATCGGCACATGTTGGGATGACGGCGGCATCGAGAATCCACGTCTGCGTTTCCCTTAAAGACAGTTTCCAGCAAACTCCTAGCAGAAGGCGTGTGACTGAAGTGAGCAGCAGTAGCTTTCTCCACAGCGTCTCCTCTCCTCCAGCAGCCGGGGCTCGCCTCATCTTAGCTCACCTGCTAGCTGCAGTTAGCCACGCTGTAGCTGATGTGTGGCAGCAGGGTTTAGTTGTTATAGAATCATAAGAATTCATTTCTTGCTAATGTTACACTACTTGACTCTGCATTATTTCCTTTGAAAATGTGGTTTTGTCATCCAAAGACTGACGATAGTGCATTGAATTGTGAGTTCAGAGGCTGCTTGTTTGCACTAAAGTATCCGTCAGTTAAAATGACTTCACCTGACGACATGTTGCTCAGCAGAAATATGAGCAACGTCTAACCAAAACCAAAAATATTTCCCCCCAAACGCAAGTAGTTTAAATATCACAAAAAAATACAAAGATTAATGTCAGAGCAGTTCCTTAGTCGTCTGATAAATTAGTAGTATTGTTGCTGCCAGAGTTTTATTCACCTCGTGTTCCCGACCAGATTAAATTGGACATGACATTATCCAGTAGCCTGTTGACATAACTTATTACCCTGGATTCCAGCTGTTTTAAGCATCCGGCCAATTTAAACAGCGGCAGCTGTTAATGACCATCTAAACCGTGTCATCTGCCGGCCACAAAGGCATTGAAGTAGACAAGCGCACGGATTAAATTGTCCACCACCTGTAATTTTCCGCAGAGGGAGGCAGATGTTTCCTATCTCGTCTGGTTTTGTAGCGGCGCGCCACAGATATGTCTTGTATGAGGTGGCAGAGGAGCGCTTCCCTTCCCGCCTCTCCTGACTTCTATATTTCTCTGTCCCTCTTTCTTTTTTCTTTTTTTTTTAAAATAGAAGTGGTGAAAATGGCCCCGACACACTCCAAATTTAGCGCCGCTCCGTACTTTTGGTTAGCCTCAGTTGCCACACTGATTCACTTTGAAATGTTCCAATTAAAATAAAAAGGGCTAATTGTCAGTTTGCTCGACAATTCTGCGCATGTGTGCCGTCTCCTTCACGTCCGTAGGCCGTCACAGCTAAAATTACACGTGGCGCGTCTGAATGTGTGCGTTATGTTTATCCCCATATACTAGAGTTGTTATTAGGAAGTATGCAGCGCATGCGAGGTCTTGTATGATAACAGGGTTAGTCGCACTCTATATAGATCTCGACTGTGCGCGCTCTTCTGTGATTGTGCTCGAACGCTGCAGACATCTCCGGCAGCAGCCACCAAACGGCTCCTGGAAGGGGCGGTCGGGCAGCAGCTGTTTGTTTATTTAGATCTAACTTGTAATTACGTCTGCGACAGACTGCAGAAAAAAAAAAAGAAGACTTATTTTGGCTTCCACTCGCCAGCCAATCGTCAAAGGGCGTTCGCTGTCCCTCTTGATTACAGTCGTGGACCTGTGGCCGTGCCATCCCGACGGCTCTGCGAGAGAAGTGAGCCACCGGGGTCTCATTTAAGAACCAACCGTATGTGACTCGACTGCTCTGGATGTCTTGGCACGCGTAAACACCTCACGCGACAGAACAACACTTTTATTTCTCACTATTAAACGGGTAAGTGTGTGTCTCTGGAAGTGGAGGCCCACACCTAAGTGTGATTGTAGGCTAGGTTGGCGCACACCATGCTGTTTTCTTTTTTGTTCTCAAACTGGCAGAGCGGTCCGGAGACGTGACGGTACTTCTGTCCAGGTCGAGGAGGATGTGTTTTGGTTTTTTTGTTGCTTATGATACAAACTGTATGTAAATGTCCCTCTGCGAGCACGGATGCGTGCCGCGTTCCCTCATTTGGCATTCACAAGCAGTTGCGACGACCTCATCAGTTAGATGGAGCCGACTCCAAGACGGAGACGAGACAAAAACCACAGACCTCAAAATGAGGTGAGCGGGAAGACAGAGACTCGACTTCACAGGAAACTGAACCAAATCCTCTCCCTCTCTCCCTCTCTCTCCACCCCGTCTCTCTTTTCTTCCCTCGCTAGTTTAAAGTTGTCCTGGCTTTTTATTTTGAGAAATATTAATTTGGTAGAAGAAGTGGTGTCGTGTCTGAAACACAACAACAAAGCAAGAAAAAAGAGAGAGAGAGAGAGAGAGAGAGAGAGAGAGAGAGAGAGGGAGAGGGAGAGGGAGAGTGGGGAAAAAAGGGGGTGAAAAGAGGGGAGGAAAAAAGAGGCGCAATGCGTGCACATTTCTCTCGCTTGACGTTTTGCTGAAGTTTGTACGCCACTTGAGCCCGCCGTTTCCCTCGCTAATGATACCAGCGGAGCCTCTCTGGGGAACGGCGTCCGTCGTGCGCCTGGCTTTCACATTTCCAGCACCAGGTATTTTGGGATACGCAAGCGGGGACTATGAGGCACATCATTCCAGGAGCTCATCGGTCTCTCTCTCTCTCTCTCTCTCTCTCTCTCTCTCTCTCTCTCTCTCTCTCTCTCTCTCTCTCTTGCTTCCCCTCTCCTCTCCAATCGGCTTCACTCCTCTCCTCTTTCTTCTTGTTGTTGTACTTCTGCAGACGCAGACATTCTCTGTCTCACTCTAGTTCTCCGTCTTTCTTTCTTCCTACCTCCCTCTCTCTCCCTCTCTCTCTCTCTCTCTCTTACTTTTTGATTTGGTAAGGATGATTTCAAGTGTGGAGGGGGAAACAAAAAAAAAGCGTGCACAGGAGAGGGAGAATTTTTTTTATTAACTTATTCATTGTATGTGAAATCAAGAGGTTTTTTTTCCTCCTTTCTCCCCTCCGCTCCCTCTCCCTCTCCCTCTCCCTCTCTCTCTCTCCCTCTCTCTCTCTCTCTCTCTCTCTCTCTCTCTCTCTCTCTCTCTCTCTCTCCCTCCCCCCTTTCCTCTTGGTTAAGGCAAATGAATGTTTAAAGAGGTAATTTACCGGCCCTGGCAGGATCCACGTTTGTGTATCACACAAACAGGCGGCAACAAAAGGAAATTCTAATCCAGACAGTAACACGACTGCACAGAGGATCCTCAGCAGGGGGTCCAGATGAATTATACAACAATCTGTGTTCTCCCTCGTTTAATTTAAAGGTCTGCTTTTCAAGGCTCCCGCTTCAGAGGAGAGACTCGGCCCGTTGAGGTCAAGCCCATATTGACAAATATCAAGAGGCAAAGAAAGGAGCCGCTCAAAAAAACAACAACGCAGATATGAATAAGAAAAGGCAAACAGATAAGCAAACATAAAGCAATAAGGGAGAGGGGAGGGCATTCAGACAGGCGTGCACACACACACAACACTTTGCCATTAAACACGGGGGCCCAGAAGAGGTGTTCCAAGGAACTGAAAGAAACATGAAAAGTAAGAACGCGAAGGCAACTTCCTTTTAAATGGGAAGTAATCGTTTGTTTGATGGCGCCGCGTGGCTGTCGGGGTCTTTTCACGCAGTCACTGCTGCGCTCTTAGGCCCGTCGGACCTTACACCCTCCAGGGTTCGTCAGCAGAAATAGATTGCATGAATAAAATGCTGCTTCCAAAAATGGGTCCAGGGCATCTCATCTCATTTGAGTTTTGTTACATAATAGCATATGTGTGATTGTGCCAGGTACCTCGTGGTGCTTTTATTTTTAACTTCCACTGATGCGTTTTTCAAATAACTCTTGAGTGATGTCGGACTGAGACTTTGAACGGAGATATTCTTAGAAGAACAGCCCCCCTGCTGGACATATTTGTTCCCTCTCTTTTCTCCTTTTCTGCAGTTTTTGGAACGGAGAGTCAGGTGGTGACAGAATTGCCCGGCCACCCCGAGTCACCTCTTGTCACCACTGATTTTCTTCACAGTTCACGGGAGGCCCACACACTGCAGCCTCCGCCCCCCCCCCACCCCCACCCCCCCGACCACCTCCCAGTCCATCATACCTCAGACAATCAACAGGTCACAGCCCCCTAACCCCTCCCTGTGGCTGACCACCAGCCTGCTTCTGACAGGATGAGTTTGACCTCTGACCCCTTGAGCAGACAGCTCAAGCTGCTTTTTTTTTTTATGGCACCGGTCATAGCGGAGAAAGAGAGAACATGGGGGGGGGGGAATAGACAATGGCAGCCTCTTTCATTGTAGCCCTTCCTCACTACACAGCTGCTATGTTAGGTATTGATTTAATAGCGTGACGCTGCAAATCAACCTTCCTTCTCTTATGTTACTTCCAGCCTTTATTTTCTCATATCATAATATGTGTTCTTAAAGAGCTTTTTACTTTGCTCGCCCGTATACCTCGAAAGTCGCAACCCGCTGCAGAAGACGATGATGTGATTGAGGAGGTATTTAAAAAAAAAAATCAGGAGAACTCTGATGCAAATTTGGGCCCTCAATCACAGCAGAACCGCGAGTGATGTTTACTCCCCTCAGTCCTCTGAGCGCCACCGCTGATTTAACCTCCAGGGATGAGACGCCCGTGATCACAACGCTCAGAGGAAGTTAGCGGCCTCCACTCTCCGGAGGCCAGCGCTTCCTCTTGATTTCGCCTGTTCTGTCGAAAAAAAGAAAAGGAAGGTAAAGATAAAAAAAAAAAAAAAAAAACACCCCTGCTATGCTGTGTGTGTGTGTGTGTGTGTGTGTGTGTGTGTGTGTGTGTGTGTGTGTGTGTGTGTGTGTGTGTGTGTGTGTGTGGGCTTCACACAACTGTAAAACTGCGTCATCAGCACAAAGATGAAACCGAGAGAGAGTGTGTGTGTGTGTGTGTGTGTGTGTGTGTGTGTGTGTGTGTGTGTGTGTGCATGTGTGTATTTTAGACAAGGTGCCTGCCCTGGAGCTAGATAATGTGAACAGAAGCAGATGGGGAAACTTAAACGCACACCCACTAGGGTATAGCAGAGCTGGCACAAAGTAAGAAGAGGTCTTAGAACATCTCCCAGCACTAGTGGATGCCAGCGCTCTCGCTAGCACTGAGACTGGATGACAAAGAGAGTGAAAAAAAAGAGAGAAAAAGAGGATCTGTTGTGTGTGTGTGTGTGTGTGTTTTGTACAGCACCTCTACTTTTTTTTCTTCTTCTTCTTTTTGCATATTTACTCTGTTCTGAAACCGTCGGCCCTCTGTCCTTCTGTTGCGTGTCTCTGTGCTCCGACACTAAGCATGTCTGAGTTTAACAAATCCGTTACCCGGCGCCGTCCACGTAAAAACACTTTTGTCGTCGTTGTCGTCGTCTTTTTCAAATGTAACGTACAACAAAAAAAATAAAATAAGCAAAAGTAAAAGTGGGGACCTTGGATGCTGATTGTGTCCAAATGTAGCCGCATGATGATCTTGACTTTAACTGAAGACCGTGATCCTCCACTATATTTAAAATAGAAAAGCAAAAGCACAGATTTTAACGTTACTTCATCACCGTTGTGAATGAGAATACAGTAAGTTTGTCAAGGTGGGTGAGCTCCATGTCTGGATTAAATGAGCTTTAAACGGTACTATAGCTGATCCTAACACCATTTCATTCCATCACTCAAACACACATTGGGCCTTGCTGGAATACAACTCTGCCTCTCCATTCGTTGCTGGATCTATCTCGTTTGGATGTGACAGTGACAGCAGAAGGAGAGGGTGTGATCATTTATGAAACAAAGAACTGGATCAACAATTGTGTAAGAAATGCGATTACGTCGACGTCTGCGTTGGGGGAGATCCTCTAATTGAGTGCAGCGTAATAAATACTTAGGAATTCGGTTACATCTCAAACATTTTGGCGTTTAAATCAGATTCTTAGATTCTTGTGTTTTGTTCTGTTTGAACACAGAGAAGCTATTCATTCAGCAGACTGTCTGGATTGGATTATGGAGATATCGTGGACGGTCACGCTGCCGCCATTACCCTTGAACCGCTGGACGCCGACTACCACGGTGCCATTTGATTCATTACACAAGATAACCATCGCGGCTCACCACTGTGAGTTCTATGAAGGGGGTTGAACGGTCATCAGCATTCCTGTGTCTTTACTTAAAAAGGCTTTAGAGAGATTCAACGTCCTTTGTTGAGTTCAGAAGACACTAATTCCCCCGAGAGCCTTTAAAGCCTTACTATTCTTTATATTATAATATTTGTGAATAGCTTACTTAGCCGTGTGTGGTGGTGGTTGTTTCGAATGAATAACCTCGTTGGGATCTTCTGTATAAAGATATAAATAAAGAGATCTTGATCTCAGTGAGAAATGCAGCTGGAATAAGTAACTAACTAACTCTGCCTGTTCAGCGATCATGCAAAAAAAAAGAAAAAAGAACACACTTGTCCAAACCCTTAAGTCATGCATCATATTTTGCAAAGCATCCGAGTCACTTGGGACCAATCCGTCAGGCCCATAAATCAGCTCCGGTTCCTCCACACGAGTCAGCCGATGGAGGCCGGGGGTGAAAAAAAAGAAGAGAGGAGGCCAATGAGTCCTCCTCCCACAATGAGATGCACATGTTGCTGCCTGGTGGGTGGGTGCTGCAGAGGTCAGAGGGGGTGCGTGTAGGTTAATAATGAGGTGAACTTGATCTTCTCCAGTCCTAGAGAAGACCGGTCGCTCTCTCTCTCTCTC
Organism: Cebidichthys violaceus; assembly: GCF_023349555.1. Lineage (NCBI taxonomy): Eukaryota > Metazoa > Chordata > Actinopteri > Perciformes > Stichaeidae > Cebidichthys > Cebidichthys violaceus. The sequence continues at coordinate 1,881,774 of NW_027176650.1, forward strand.
TCTCTCTCTCTCTCTCTCTCTCTCTCTCTCTCCCCCCCCTCCCCTCCCTCCCCAGAGGGGAGGAGACCATTATCTCAACAATGTAAAGGAGAGCAAAGTGAAGAGGGAGAGAGCGCTGACTGTTCTGAACTGCCGGGTCAGAGAATGACGACATGAGTAAAAGTCAGAGTCGTACTGATGCTATGCAGTCAATACTATAGTACTTACAAGTTTTAGTACATACTATATGGTACAATACTTTACCATACTACAAAACATAAACATAAGCCAATGTTGCCAAATGTTAAACACGAGCAGCTGTTTGAATAAAATAATTTAAAATGTATTAATTTTGCTTTAAATAAGAAAACCAGGTATTACTGTATTCTGTCAGTATACCTTATATATATATATATCTATATCTATATATCTTTGTGTGTCATGGACATTCCTGTGTAGTAAGCCTAAATGTATTTGTATGTGATCAAAACTCCAGGTTTAGTGATTGTACTAATTTAAGCAATTTTGTTTCAGATATTCAAAGATGTCTAGTTAGATCATGTCTATAAACGTGCTCCTCGATGACGTCATGCGAGCTTTCTGGACTCTGGGATTCCCAGCGGCGTCTCTCCGCCGTCGTCAGCGGCGCTCAGTTATATAAGCCGGGGTGGGCGGGGCAAAGGTGACCCCAGCGCTGACCTCCTCGGGCCACGTCGCTCCACAGCTTAACGGTCCTCTAGACTTTTAACTCGCTCGACCTTCGGTCTAGACTTTGGAATGACCAAACATGGTCTGAAGCCACGCTGCTTTTATCAAATCAAATATTCATTCTGAAGAGAAACCGATACAGACTAGCTTCATATCTGAGTCAGGGCATCCTGCACCGTTAATCCCGTTTATGAAGAGATTACTTTAACACACATATATATATATACTGTATTTTCCCCCATGTCTGCTGAAGTGACTGGTGTCATGACAGCTAATTCCAATAAACTTCTAGGTATTTTAAGATCGAAGCTTCCAGTAGATGCTGAGACTAACAGGATTCTGAGTTGGCTTGTTTAAAATGTGCCAGCGGCTAAGTAGCTGTTGATATTAGATAAAAAAAGAAGTTAGGACTGAATGTATTAAGGAGCTCTTTGGTGATTTTAGCAGGATAGCATCTCGTGGTCAGTTAGAGGATCTTATGTGAGCTACAGTATAAGGAGCATTCAGTTCAGACCAGCTCAACAGCTGACTGCTCTGAAGCTACTGATAGCAGGGCGGCAGGAGACAGAGCAGAGGTTTACATTACATCCTGAATTCAGGGGGAGTTAAACTGGAATAGTTCACAATGGCACGAAAAACGTAAAAAAAACGTGGACATTTGCAGTAAACAAAACCACTTTGATTTATTGCATCTATAGCGTTTTAATTCAAATTAAACAGATTATAAATCTTAGTCGTGGATAAAAGAGCAGTGACACGGATCGCTGCGCTCTGTTGACGCCACTTAATGCCCTTCAGGTAAGGTCTGGAGATTGCCAATGCTCTCTGTCACTTGAAGCCAGACACGGACACACACACACACACACACACACACACACACACACACACACAAACACACACATCCCACCCCCTTGTAAGAACACTCAAAGTTTGATTGATGAGGAAATAGATGGCAAATTGCAGTGTCCATCCTGATGGATGACATCATTTGGCCCAATGTGCTGATCACGTATGCCAAACCGGAGCTGGGCCCCCCCTCCCGTCCTCCACCCCCCCACCTCCCCCCCCCCCCCCCGTTTGCCTACAATTGATCAGTGTGAGTTTTTGTACAGCAGACTCCTTTGAATGTAATGCATGAGGAGGGAGAGCAGTTGACGCGGCTCTTTACTGCCTGTCCCCGGTCCCTCGGCCCCCCTCCCTCCCTCCCTCCCTCCCTCCCCCCCCCCCCCCCCCCCCCCCATCTATCTTTATCTAGAGCGGTCCGAGCCGTGACAGATCCAGCAGCCCTCTTGTTTGTTTACCCTCACACATAGACAATCACTCTGTGTTAAATGGGCCCTTCTGCTTTTTAGATGGATTATTGTTTACACGAGTTCAATTATAAGGGGGGGGGGGGCGGTGTTAAACGGAGACTTATTGAAGGGCCGACTAAGGAAGATGGGCAGTGCTTGTCGGCCCTTGATATGTTCTGTCAGTGTTTGTTCTCGTCATCAAACTGAAGCAAACATTGTCGAGCCTTTCATTTCCAGCCACCTTGTTTGCCAAGGAATTTTGGAAAACGCCTGTTCAAACAATGAAGTGTCTATTGAGGCAAATATTCCAATTGATTTGTAACGAGACGATGAGATAAACCTGATAATGTGTAGATAGACGTGGAGTGAGAGGGGTGGTCACATCCGTTGGCACAGCAGAGGTATGCATAGTCCTCAATCAACATACCTACACGTGTAAAACATCTTCTGCCAGGCCTTGTTCTCCCAGAGGGTTATTTTTTTTTTGTGGAAGCCATCCAAGCGCCACCTCATATTCAAATGGACTGACAGGTGAAGAAGAGTTGGAGGAGGAGGAAGAGGAGGAGGAGGAGGGGTTGAGGGGGTGGAGATGTCTTGATTGATGGGCCGGTGGCAGCAGAGTTTATGAGCCGCAGCAAATCTGAATATTGAGAATTCGGCCGCCGTGTCAACCCTCGCCGCGTTAAGAATTATTTGACAATGCATTATGTTGGAGATCTGTCACACCAAAAAAAAAAAAAAAAAAGAAAAGATGAGCATGCGCCCCCCCCCCCCCCCCGTGGCTGAAATTACAACCTGCGGTGCAGTGAGGAGTGGCTCCCCGCCCCACTTTGTGAATTCTCTGCGGACAGCTCTGACACGGGGGCCTCATCGACAGGGGCCCGCCTCACTTACTCAGAGTTAGCGACTGCCAAGACAGACGATAAAGAACATCAGTATGCATGGGTTCCGCTGTCGTCAGATTTGTACTGTATTTGTTTCGCATGCATTTCTTTCCTACGCAAAAAAATGACTTTTAAACTTTGAGGCTTAAAGGCTGAGATGCCTCAAATTAAAGCCCATGTGACCGAGGACGGCACGTCGATTCAAGCCGGTGTTTCCTGTCCACTGCTTTACTGTTGCATGGAAATGATCGGGCTTAAACGTGCCACCCCATCCCCAGGTTATATTTCTCTAACAAATGGCTTCCACCTGGGCCTACTGGATCAGGGTCGTCCTTCTTGGCTCGCCACAGCTGCTAAGCTTAGCTCTCTTGAGCAGGACGCTTCATCTGGTTACAAGAGGCTAAACCGCTGCAACGTGACTGATATACGCACAAGCCACCGTTGACTGTGCAAAGCATGTGTGGATATCTCATTGCAAGGTGTCGTCCTCTATTCATATTTGGACGTTTTAATGAGAGAAATGAACCCCGTGGCTGTTTTTCCTGTGTTCTTTGTCCACTAGACTCACACACACACACATCACAACACTTCAGCGTTTTAGCTCGTTGTGGTGCGTCGACCGAACGTGACAATCAAGAGCCGTAATCTGACACGCATTTAGATGTGGGCCGTGGTCCTCCAAATGGTGAAGGAAACAAATCATTGGCCCTTTAATAATAATCAATGGCTGATCCCCCCCCCCTACCCCCCCTCCCCCGCCCTCTTCTTTTCCCCGTGCATCATCTGGTGTGCTGTGTGTGTGTGTGTGTGTGTGCGTGTATATGGTATGGTGTGTGGTGTTTCTAGGTGTACTCTGTGAGCCGTGTTTTTTCCCCCCTCTGGGGGTCTCTTTGGCTGACCCCCCGACCCCTCTTTCTCTGAGGACAGCCAGCTAAGAACCAAGCAACATATCAAAGAGTGGGGGGGCACAGCCAGGCCACTGGGTTTCTGGCAAAATCATCTCAATAAATAAATATCACAAGACACCGCTGGAGGGAAAGGCTTTGATGTGGGGGGGTTGAGCCCCATTCTCTCTTTCTCTTGCTCACTCTTTCTCAACTTTAATACAGGCGCTTCTACTCCAGTGTCTTCACTCACCGCCAAACCCTCACCGCTTGCTCTGACAAAATGGCTCATGTGCGCTCCTGTATACACATCTCAGCAGCGCCAAACGTTCAGGGGCTTGTAGTTCTCCTCTCGGAGGAGGTGAGGGTTGGAGAAGCAGAGTTTTTGTTATCAATATATCCAGGACGCTGGATTGGTTGTGAGTGAGCTGGAGAAAAAGCCTTTTATTTTCTTCCACCGTGTTCGAGACGCCGTGGAGGAAAAAAACAGGTCCTCCCGCTTTGAAAAGATGTTTACCAATGTCTGTTGCGGTTGACTTTTAATTGTTTCTACCGGGTAAGAAGGGATTATTGTGTACTGTGAGTAAATGAGAAGTAAGGGAACTATACGGTGTATCCACAGATCTACACCAGAACGGTCTTTTTCCGTCTCATTTTCCACTCAGGCTTTATCAGCGTTCGGTTTTACGCTAATTGTGTCATCATCCTTATAAATGAACTGCAATCTGCTCTTGCATTTAACGAGACAGTCTGGAGTCAAGTCATCTGGGAACGTCTCCAGTCCTGGGAAAGCTAATGGTTGAAGAAATGTCCTGATGCAAGTGTCCCATAATTTGTTCAAGGGAATTGCAACACTTCTGTCCGGCGGTTGCCTCAGTCTGTCACGAGACAGAGACGCTCGACCCTTAGGGTTGAATCACAATGTCTACTTTAGGGACAAACACGTACACACAGTGGACAGTGTGTAGGCTGCTGTGTTTGTCCCCTCGCAGAGTTGCCTCATGCCTCGTGTCTGCAAAACACTGAACTTGAGAGCATTGAGAATAGCTGACTCTACCCTAAAACACATGCGGTGCACTTTCCAGCAAAAGATGTGAAAACACCGTAGCGTCAAACGCTCTCTGCGGTGTGTGAATGGAGCCAAACACGAAGCTGACGGCAGCACTGTCAGGTGTTTCACATAAAATATACAGCAGTATAACGTGATGTCGTACCGGTCACTACGCTGGTTTGTCCTCTCCTTTGTTTTTTGCATTTCTGCATAGTGAAAACATCTAAAAAAATGTTTGTTTTAGTCAGGTTTTCTTTTGTTTCATTCAAATAAACGACTTTAAATACATTTATAAATGCATATTAAATTCAATTTATTTTTGTACAGCTCAAAAATGACAAATTATCCCACTTACCTCTCACATGGGAACAGGAAAATAAAAAAATGCATATGACAGAACCACAGCAGGAGGCAACACCAGGTAGAACCAGGATCCACGGAAACAGTATGCAGGGTATGTCACATCTATTAGCAGGCAGGGCAACAATTCAATATTGATATTCATCCAGGTTGAGTGGAACTGTATCGCAATGCTGTGATCATATTTTGTCACCATTTTACAAAATGCCTGTTTGCAAATTGAAACCCACCGAATGAAGTATTGTTTGCACGCGTTCATGGATTTGTCTGATCGTATTACCGCTGCACACAATTCACTGCATTCAATTGATTCTGCATACATTTCCCATATTAATACACAAATAGAAATAATTGTAATATTAGCCCTTTTTTAGAAAGATCATACCAATAAAGTACCACCTAAGAAATAAACAAACAGTATGTTTGTAGTATTCCATCAAACCACATTGGAATTGAAGGACGACTTAAAGACTCGGTTTTGTTTTGAGGTTGGTCTTCACTATGACAACCTTCACATCACTGCTTCCTGCCACTGGAACATCTCTGTCCAATGGTGACAACATGAATAAAAGACAACAGGAGAACACGAGAACCCGATAAAAGCGGGTGAAGGAGGTGAGGGTGGATTGCCTGGAGGGTGACATGCAGGTACATTAAGCTCAGAAATTGGTCAATAACGCTTTCCTCTCACTATTGAGAGGCAACTGAGTGGAATGTGGATTTGAGTGTGTGTGTGTGTGTGTGTGTGTGTGCTCTAATACGCTGAGCAGCGGGGGGTTAAACTGCGTGTCTCTGGGGAGCATGTTATTGACTGTTGACCGGCCCAAATTAATTTTCAACAAGCCTCTTCAGGGGAACAATGGAGATGGATTATTGTTGCAAAGGGAGGGGCCTCGTGCGCTTTGCTCCGACGTACGCCAAGTGGACGACTGGCCTCTTAACACGCCTCCACCCCGGATGAGCTGCCGCTATCGTCATCGATCGTCGTCCGTCACACTTATTGTTGCAGCGGTGAGCCGACGCACGTCCGCTTTACGTCTCAACATGGAGGTGTGTTAACAAAAAAAAAAAAAAGAGCTTTTTGTTGTCTCCTTTTTTCCCCCACGAACGCTGAGTGCAGTCATTATTTCCCAAAGTCTCGTCCTCGTGTGGATTTAAATGTGCCTGTGTAGTGGATGCGCCTCAGCTGAGGAAGTCAAGCAGCTGAGTTAAACAAGAGGCCTCATTGTTAATTTGAGCATCCTGGCTTATTAGTTTGGTTTTGATCTATCGGAGGCGGCTGGGTGTCATCCCGTCGCTTGTTTTCCCTCTCCCACTTTGAATGGTACAAGTGACAAAAGGCCTCCCACACACAGTGGCTGGCGCAGTGTGATCACGGCTCGCTGAGACGCAGGGAGGTGTCAGCACTAATCTCCTTTTAAAATGGCTCTCTTGTCTTAGGCGCGTCGCTCGCAGCGCATCCTCGCCGCTGTAATTGTGTCTGCTGGGTGAGACTCGCCGTCCCACTTTTGCACCACTTTTTGTTTCATACGGCGAGCGCAGCGCCACTGAAGTTTTGATGCATTGCACTTGACTGAGGAGTTGAGAAATCAGTGAAATGTTTTTTTTTTACCTGCTATTCTCAGCCACATCAGTGTGTCTTGTGCTTTCTAATCTCCCATCACTAACAGAGGTAATAAGAAGTAATGTGCAGTACAAAAAAAACACACACAAAAAAAAACCACGCTCTGCTCCCATTGTCAGCCTTGGGATGAAACCATCTTGTTAAGCATATATTCAGAGGAAACGTGGTTGTTGAAGTTCACAAAGGTTTAGGAATATTTATTGTTGGGTGATTTAAGAATTTATTTTTAAGGACTACTCCAGTTTATCTTTGGCAGCAGCGTCTTTAACGTCCAGGTCTGCACCCAGTGCGTTAACACTTAACTCGCTCTGTGTCACTGCTGTCACTCACAGCTGTACTGTATCTACTGCAGTCTTTTCTTCTCCTCAAATTCAATAGCAAGTGGTTCCCTGTAAGGCCGCTCTGTTCATGTTTACAATGAAGGACAAACTACGGCACGGTTGGATTTTTTTTTCCCCGCTTACAATATAATCTGATTTGAGTTTAATTTACCGCACATTGTTAAACCACGGTGCAGCTACTTGGCTACATGTGAAAACATTTTTTTAACAACAAGATTTATTTTGTCTTTGAAATGCTTTCATGTCGCCTTGGCCTCTCGGTGTCAGCCTTGCAGATTCATGCAGCCGAGCGGACAAAGGAGGCGCAGATCTTCCACATCGACGGAGTCCTCTAGTGTTGTTCCACATGTAGAGCGCGGGTCAGCTCAATAGCATCGCCTCTCATGCGGAAAGATGAACTATTAAAGGGAGGACAACGCAAGAGCCACTCCATTAACTGAATACAAAACAGAGGTTCAGAGATGCACCCTATTTTGGACCGGACCTTCGTTACTGTTCTGCTCTTACTCCCCGAGCAGCGAGCCTGGTTGGTGGTTCTCTGCAGCGTTCTGTAAATGTGAGAGCCACACAGCTGAGGTAGTTTTCCCATGGCCACAGCCTGTGGTGATGAGGAGCAGAGCTGACTTGATGCATCTGGACTTCATTATAGGAGGCTGGAACCGTGCACTGCTATCATTCCTGCTATCTGCTGAGGGAGATGGAAGACAGCCGCAGAATCCAACTTAGCAGGGGTTGTCTCCCATCGTTCCTCGTGTTTTCGGGGGTTCGCCTTCCATCTTCCTCTCATTTTCCCTTTTGTTATTCGACTAACTTCATCTTTATCTCCACGTCTGCCTCTGAAGTGCTGTGTGTTTATGCAAAATCCATGTTTGGCATACTTGTCGGGACTGAAGTGAAGATTGAAGTACTCGTCGGTGCTTTAACTTCAAGTCTTGCCTCACTTGGATGATTCCCCTCCCACCCCCCCCAACCCCCCCCCACCCCCACCCCCCTCGTTTCCCCCTTTCACTTTGCTGAGAAAGTTTTAGCTTCCTCTCCCGTGCCTCGTTGATGCCCCGGAAAAGTCAGAGCTAAGTCAGAGCTCTCCCCGTCTCGCCCCCAGGACAGAGAGCACCTAGCCACATGCCTCGTAGGCTCGCCAGGAGCTCATCGCCTCTGAACTGACTGATTGCCACTCAGAAAAGAAGACAAAAAAACCCAAAAACCTCCCACACTGTTGCCGTTCTGCCATTTGCTGCTGTGCGCGCACAAACATGGAGCACATCAATAGAGCATATTCACTTACCCCCTCTCTCCACACCCTCATCAAGCCATACACCCCATCTCCCGAATGCCCCCCTCCATTCGCTGCTATTCCTCCTCCTCCTCCTCCTCCTCCTCCTCCTCCTCCTCCTCCCTATCTACCCAGCCTGCCTCTCTCTCTTTGCCCCCATTGTAAATTTCGCAGGATGAAATCAAACAGACTGGTGCTCGTCGGTGTGTCAGAAGCAGTGCACTGGACTGTGTAACTAAGAGGAAAAATCAATGCAGCCCTAAGTGGGAGATCAAACTCAATACATGTAGGTTTGGATTGAGCCGTAGCGTCTTCGTTAATATCTATCATTCATATCAAGAAACAACAGGGATCCATTATTGATATCTAGCAGCTGAAGTTGCATCACCTTGAGAGTTCCGAAAAGGTGAAAAACAACACAGCACAACCGGGTGTTTTTTTTTTTTTTATTTCTTTATTTCTTTCTGTTTCACGCTAGTGAGATGTCACTTCAAAGGCAACCCGACCAAGGAATGTTATTATGCTGAGAGAATGTCAGCCAGTTACAATAGGCAGCTTAATGAGGTAGTGTGGCAAACTTTCAGGCAGGCCATAATATGAATTATTTGTCATTGGCTCTCTCTCTCTCTCTCTCTCTCCGTGTGTGTGTGTGTGTGTGTGTGTGTGTGTGTGTGTGTGTGTGTGTGTGTGTCTTTGGAAAGGGCCCAGTGTAAAGCGGGATGAAGGCAGGCCTTGATGGAGAGATGTGGCACTAGCCTGGGGGCTCGCTCCACTGTGAGGGTAGTTAGCTCGCTGCACACCGCCATCATTAGGGACTAGGGCACTTGTGCTGGGAAGGTGACACACAAGCCTACGTTCAGACAGCAGCACACACACACACACACACACACACACACACACACACACATAACACCTGTACAGTATAGATGCAGCACCTCTCCTTACTCACTCTCTTAGTCTTGGCCTCTCAAGCTATTTTTGTTCTGTAATCACGACCAAGTCCCCATGTGAAGCACTTTTTTAGTTGAGGTGCAGATGACAACAATAAAGACATTTGAATATGACCGGCCTGTGAGTACACTGGACAGTATGTGTATGTAGACCATTGATAGGGTGACCTTATGGTGACTCGTCAAAGTTTCTGTATTTTCTGTCCCATTTCCTCTGCATTGGCTGGTGTTTTGACATTTTAATGAGATTTATTATGTCATAATGTACCATGACATTTTCTGTGATATTTGTATGACAAGCTATACTATGACATTTTATATGACGCTTGTATGTCATACTATTCTGTGATTTTTTTCAACATGCTATACTATGATTTTTTTCTACTTTTTTCAACATGATGTACTATGACTTTTTTCAACATGATGTACTATGACTTTTTTCAACATACTATATTATGACTTTTTTTCTACATGCCATACTATGACATTTTTATGACTTTTTTCGACATGCTATACTATTACCTTATTTAGATATTCTATACCAGTTTATCTGAACTGGTGACTGTGGCTAAGTGGAGAGCAGAGTCGCCTTTCAATCAGAGGGTTGTCGGTTCGATCCCTGGCTCCTGCTCCGTTAGTCACATGTCAATGTCTCCTTGAGCAAGACACCTAGCCCTAAAAATGCTCCTGTGGCTGTGCCTACGGTGTATAGATATACATTTTTTACATCATACAGATATTGATTTTTTTTAAACATACTGTACTATGACTTTTTTTGACATCCTATAGTATGACTTTTTAGACATGCTATACTATGACTGTTTTTCACTTTTTTCGACAGGCTATACTGTGACTGGTTTTTTTCACTTTTTTCAACATGCTATACTGTGACTGTTTTTTTCACTTTTTTCGACAGGCTATACTGTGACTGTTTTTTTCACTTTTTTCGACAGGCTATACTGTGACTGGTTTTTTCACTTTTTTCGACAGGCTATACTATGACTGTTTTTTTCACTTTTTTCGACATGCTATACTATGACTGTTTTTTTCACTTTTTTCGACAGGTTATACTATGACTGTTTTTTTCACTTTTTTCGACAGGCTATACTATGACTGTTTTTTTCACTTTTTTCGACAGGTTATACTATGACTGTTTTTTTTCACTTTTTTCGACATGCTATACTATGACTGTTTTTTTCACTTTTTTCGACAGGCTATACTGTGACTGTTTTTTTTCACTTTTTTCGACATGCTATACTATGACTGTTTTTTTCACTTTTTTCGACCGGCTATACTGTGACTGTTTTTTTCACTTTTTTCGACATGCTATACTATGACTGTTTTTTTCACTTTTTTCGACCGGCTATACTGTGACTGGTTTTTTTCACTTTTTTCGACCGGCTATACTGTGACTGTTTTTTTCACTTTTTTCGACAGGCTATACTGTGACTGGTTTTTTTCACTTTTTTCGACATGCTATACTGTGACTGGTTTTTTCACTTTTTTCGACAGGCTATACTGTGACTGGTTTTTTTCACTTTTTTCGACATGCTATACTGTGACTGTTTTTTTCACTTTTTTCGACCGGCTATACTGTGACTGTTTTTTTCACTTTTTTCGACAGGCTATACTATGACTGTTTTTTTCACTTTTTTCAACAGGCTATACTGTGACTGTTTTTCACTTTTTTCGACATACTATACTATTACCTTATTTAGATATTCTATACCAGTTTATCTCAACCGGTAACTGTGGCTAAGTGGAGAGCAGAGCCGCCTTTCAATCAGAGGGTCGTTGGTCCGATCCCCGGCTTCTGCTCCATTAGTCCCATGTCAATGTCTCCTTGAGCAAGACTTTGCTTTTTAGCAAAGTCTTGCCCTAAAAGTGCTCTTGTGGCTGTGCCTACATTTTTTTTCCATTTTTCGACATAATATACTATGACTGTTTTTTTTACTTTTTTCGACATGCTGTACTATGATTTTTTTTTCCATTTTTCAACATGCTATACTATGACATTTTTATGACTTTTTTCAACATGCTATACTATTACCTTTTTTAGATATTCTATGCCAGTGGTTCTCTACAGGTGACTGTGGCTAAGTGGAGAGCAGAGCCGCCTTTCAATCAGAGGGTTGTCGGTTCGATCCCTGGCTCCTGCTCCGTTAGTTCAATGTCAATGTCTCCTTGAGCAAGACAACTAGCCCTAAAAATGCTCCCGTGGCTGTGCCTATGGTTTTATGACTCCTTTTCAAGGCATACTATACTTTATTACTCTATTTTTTATGACATGCTTTACTATGACTGATGTGACATTTTAATGGTATTCTATACTATGACATTTCTAGTAAACATTACATACAATATTAATATTTTATGCCATCCTGCACTTTGATATTTTTTGACATTTGTATTGCATACTATACCGTGACACTTTTATGAGATACTATACTACATGGTGTGGCACACTATACTTTGATATTTTTATGGACTTTTTATGACATACTATAGTATCACTTTTTATGACTATTACATTTACAACAACTTCTACTGCTAACGTCACTACGTCACCCACTATACTGCTAGTGTACAGCAACTTATGCCACAACAGCTACAACTACTTAGTGTATTTGATAGTTAACATCAAATTGCTCCACATGTTGTCCAGCATTGATCTCGTCATGGAGGCGTCTGACATGGTTCAGTGGTTCTTTAGCTGCTCCTCCAGCTTTGTCTGAAAGGACACAAAAAGACACACCACAGACAAACAATCACTCCCATATAAAAAAAAATCATGTCATTTCAATGACGCAGTATCCAGCTGTGCACAGACCGTCGTGTTGTTCAGGTCCACCTCTGCTCACTTTGTAGAGGTCCTCCCCCAACACCTCGTGTCGTTTCTCTAAGAACCAACAAAGAAGAGAAACGAACTCCTTGAATTGTCTGTAATTTCAGCTTCAGGTGCTCTGATGTTCTTGACGTCGGAGACAATTTTATTCTCTGGAAATGTAAATCACACTGAACGATGTCTACCTCAGAGCTTCAGCACTGAGAAGGTGTTTCCTCAGTTGGACTGTGTGACGGTCCGCTTCTCCCCAGATGTCATCCATTGAAGCCGCATGTCTGTCCTAACGTGTAACCCGTCTGACGGTTAAAGTAGAAAGCATAAAACAATAACACACTTTTATAGACTCTACAGATGAAGCATCGCGTTAGTTCATGCAGGACACAGAGGTCTCAACGCCCCTCCAGCTGTAACCAGCTGATGGAATCGTTGTTTCTAATCAGTCACACACCAATCACAGCCCCGCTTTCCCCTCAAGGCGGTCCATTTAAACATGACTCCCTCCTCATGGGTCCTTTCTACACCGATGCTGCTACAGACCGCGCTGCAGGCAGAGCTTTGCCTCCTCCACCCCGGGCTCGAGTTCACCTCGCGTAGGATTGGTTGTAGTGGTATTCAAAGTCTTACTTTGGGCTCATTCCCGTATACACCGGGGGGGGGGGGGGGGGGTTGGGGTTATGTGTGGTGCTCCTTGTTTTGGCTTGGTAGCTGCTTGGCTAACCCAAGAGCGGAACCACCAGCGCCAAGTATGACTGTGTTTCCATTTGTTGCAATAAATGGATAAATATCTATTAGCATGAAGCTGAAAAAGGCTCTCCGTGTCGTCGTCTGAATTGCTGAAAGTTGTCTGCTCACTCTCTGTTGCTTGTTCCTCTCCTCTGTGTACTCAAACGCCGCTTTCATTGCCCTTCTCTTCACAATCTATTGTAGTGCAAAACACACAATATGGCCATAATAAGGTCCAAAATAGTTCTGATTAAAGAGGGCCTTGTTACCGGCACGCCACAGGATAGTCCTCAAGGGGAAGTATCGAGCACCAAATCGTACCAAAATGTCCCCTGTGCGGTAGCCCTTAGTTATTTCTTAGATAAAAGAGACTCTTTCATATTGGAGGAAAGAGAAAAATCTCTCAAAATGCCCACCTTTCATGTTCATCATTTTGTTCTTCAAGGTTAGAGGACCATTGTTACTGAATAGAGAGTGGGCTCCAAAATGAGTTTGTGGAATAAAGGAGGGTATTCAGTCTACAAGTCACTCATTGGTGTGTATTCAAATCGCTAATAAAAAGTTATTTTTAGCATCAAAACTAATGAAATATGAGAATATGAGTATGAATATGAGAACCACTAACGATGATTTTCCTTTTACAGGCTCCTGCCATCCGAGAGTTTCATGTTGCAAACATGCAGCAGCAGATCGTCCTAAATGTAATGTAATGTAATGTAATCCAGATCCTCAGTCAGTCGTTGGCCCTGAGTCTGATGATGGAGGCTGTGCTCTATTCCCTAAAAGCACTTTCTGAAATACCTTTAACCGGCTTTTTAGAAAGCCACTGTTTGAGAAAACAACACGTACTTGGAAACATTACATTATGGTCATTTATCAGACGCTTTTATCCAAAGCGACTTACAATTCAGTATCTATCTACACACCGTAGACGCAGCTATGGGAGACATTTTGGGGTTAAGTGTCTTGCTCAAGGACACAATGACATGAGACTAGCGGAGCAGGAGCCGGGGATCGAACCGCCGACCCTCTGATTGAAAGGCGGCCCTGCTCTCCACTTAGCCACGGTCACCCAAACCTCAGGTCTGAGACCACACTCAGACCTTTCTTTACGTATTGACGTGACCTAAGAATCCTTTAACTCTGTGTTGTTTTTTTTTGACCCCCCCCACCCCAGCTCATCCATTGACCACACGAGTTAAATCTTGAGATCATGAGACACGGTCAAGAGCGGCACAAAACGGAGCACTGCCTCAGTATTCCAATTATCAAACGATTACTGAAGTGCTTTTTGAGCCGACGAACGCTGTTGGCTGTTGGCCGAGCAGCGTGTCAGAGGGCAGGAGGAGTGAATCGGGACGTTCTCCTCCCTGATGAGCGTCAACAGCAGACTCTCACTGGAGTTGGTCTCAATATGTTCTTTTTGAACTATCCATGCAATTCAGGTTCAGGGTTAGGGTTAGGGTTATTTACGTTACATTTTTTATTTTTTTGCTTCAAGAGCGTTTTTTTAGAGAACTCCTTTCACCGAAAAAACAGCACCGTCGGGGAAAAAAAAGAAGCTCGCCTGCACACACAGAAACCCAACGGTAACCCTCGATCCTCTTTTCATCATAAACCTAATTGGGGTGAAGAGAGGAACGACGTTATGAAGGACGACGTACATCTGTGAACGTTGAAGCCGTTGTGGAAAATGTGATATTTTTCATCTTCAGCGAAAGGAGATTGTAGATGTTGATGCTATACGCTGCGGCCATTCCTTCAACCTTTCAATTTAGTTCTTCTACCGTGATCAGGGTCAGGGGTATACGTCTCTGGGTTTTTTTTTAATAACATCCATGTTTTTTGTAACCTAGAGGACATGCTCTGCAATGTTTTGCGATTTGTATGCTTGCTGCGGCGATGGCCTTCAAACATTGTTCCTCCACGCCACGCCGACATCAAAAAATGTAATTTCTCTACTCGGGTACACAATGCCGTTCCCGCTTCTTGAAATAAATTAGAACCGTCACGGACGCGCCTGTGTTAGACGTCGGTCGTCTCGTGGTTTATAGTTCAAGGGTATAGCCCACATAAATGCATTAAATGTGCATATTGTATACACTCAAAGGGAACAAAGAGGAGACCCACGTCTGCTTGATGACAACAGAACCCATCCCCCTGGTTCTAGTTCTTCTTTGCTCAGTATTCACCGGAAGGACGGCCTGTACATTACGACCCCGTTCAAGTACAACTCGCACTTCAGCCGCGCTTTAATACTTGTTTTTTTTTCTCCTTGTTTGCTCGGATACTTTGTGGACTCAAAGCGAACTTAATAAGGTGATGAAAATAAAACCAGCGGCGCTCTCCTCAGGAGTGAATCCGTAAAAATGTTGCACTCGAGAGGCTGTTTTTCTTGATCCGTTGAGAACGTCGTGAAAGCGGGAGGCCAAGCCGAGCGAGGCCGAAACACGGAACATGTTGTGCAAAAAGATTCCCGACACAACCGATAGAACTCTCTCATAAAGCAAAATGAAATCATCCAAGCAGCCCATTGACAGCGGTGCTGAATGTGTTGATGCCAAATTTTTTATTTTTTTTTTATCACAAGGTCACACGAGCCGCTGTGGAGATGCGTTCAGGAGCCCACTGTGAAGTGAAGTCGGTCTGTTGGAGTTCTTAAGATCTGGACAAACAGCAATAAGCCGTAGATTTAAACAGAAAACGGTAAAGTTCCGTCACTGATGTGTCTGTTACACCACTGTAGTGAGTTTCATTTACACCAGCAGCGCTCTAACGCTGGAACGACGACATCACTGCAGAGAGAAGGATGAGGAAACAGGAGTTCATGGATATCTTGGAGTAGAGGAACTTAATTGCAATTATGTAACTTAATTGCTTTTCTTGATGTAATACTTTGAGCAAACATACTACCTGACGAGACATATATTCCATATATTCCTTGATTTGCCAGCAGACTGCGCGCATAGATAATTAGAATGATAATTAGATTCACTTTAATCATAAGAAAAGAGGAGACTACGCTCTTTTAACCGATCGTCAACGTTCACTTTTAAAAATAAAACACAGACGTCGGTGAGTAAACATTAACACCGTGAAACAGGCTCGTCTTTAAAATAACCAAGAGAAAGAGGAAACCGCTGAGGATCTGAGGTCTTCTCTTCCAGAAGGAAACCAGAAGAAACACTTGATCACAACTCCTGGTTCTGAAGTGAAGTACTGAGCGTTTCATCGGCTAAAAGCTGCGTAGAGGAAGAGCGGTGCTCAGGTCCCACGTGTGCAAACACAAAGCAGTGAATCAGTTACTCGAGCTCTTCTAAAAGATCCCGTCTGAACTTTTTAGCGTCGATGACCTCATTGATCACGTCTCCCTATCCGTCTGTATAGATGCAGCTAATTGCATTTCATGAAAGCCGATGACGTTTAATTCTAACGGCATGATTCTCTATCAGACCAATAACTCGAGGTGTCTTAATTGCTGTGGTATTAATAAGAGCTTCTCGATTTTCTTTCAAAAAAAAAAAAGAAAAAGAAAAGGGAAAGACACAAACAGTGCACATACTAAGTTGCTTTTATTAATACAGAACTGCATGCTACAGAGACTGTACAGCATAAACATTTATTCATTACAAAAAAACATGGTTTCTTTTGGGAACCATTTAAAATAACAGGAAAAACAAACGAACAAAAAGATAAGAGCATTAAAATAGAACAGGAACATCACAGCCGTTAAGGAAACATTCAAACTATTTATCATTAGCATCTTAATAAACCAGAGAAGAAATCGACAGGTTACAGTCGCGTCATGTCAACTACAATGGCACCGAGTGGATGATTCTCTTGTAGCTTTTTTTTACAGCCTCTTGCAACATCAACATGCCTATTTTTTTTCTATCTACCTATATGTAGTAGTGTACTTAAAAGTGGCAGTTTGTGTATTTTTTTTTTTTTTTTTTTTTTGTATTTCATAGTTTTTTTATGAACTTCCTAATATACATAATTTGGCCCTTGTGGGTTTTATACAGTATGATGTCCGCCATTTTTATTAAGTTTAAATTTTTTTTTTAATATTTGACAGTTTGCTACCAAACACATTTGTTATAGCAACATTTATACTACATACATAGCAATCTATGTAACGTCACAGCAAAGAATGGTGTCAAAATGAAATCAAAAACGACAAAAAAAAGAAAAGAGAAAGGAAAGAAGAAGAAGAAGAAGAAGAGAGGATCCCTACAGCGTGGTTAGAGGGGCAGAGGAAATTATCACAAAATTTGGCACGGAAAAAAAAAACAACCCTCTGTACACAAATCTACAGTCTGAGATGTGACTGAGCAATAAAAAAAGAAGGGCTTCAGACACGGCGCCCGCTGTCTCGCTTCAAGTTTTCTTTTCGTCTTTTTTGTGTGTCGTTGTCGTTGTAGAATGGCTTATAGACGCGTTTCTTGAAATGAAGTTGTGCATACTTCTTGTTCATGAGATATTCACGATACACCGAGAGGATCCAGGCGTCTCAGCGAGGACAGAGGACCCAGAACACAAGTGATTTCTTTTTGCCTTTTTAAAACCTCCTCGTAAAAACGGATCATTCATATATATATAAGTCGCTTACCTTAAGAAAAAAAAAATAAAATATTTGTACAATGTATTAAGAAAAAAAAAAAAAAAAAAAAAAAAAAAAAGAGACACGTACAAGATACAACAAGCAATCTCTAAAGCAATAAATACTACTGGTCCTAGCGTTGTGACATTTTTGAATTTAATAACCCTCGACCCTCCCACCCCCAACCTCCCCTCAAAGCCCCGCCCCAACCTGCCTGACTCCGCCCCCCCCTCCCTCCCCCAAAAGGTAAACAACAAAGAAAAAAAAAAAAAAAAGACAACGCAGTGGAAGAATGCATATTTAACACAGTTAACCCCCCCCCCCCCTCCCTCCCTCCCTCCCTCCCTCCCCCTCCCTCCCCCATTATTCTGTACATTTAAACAAGAACAAGTAACATCACAATTAAAAGTTGTTCCTCGAAGAGGTGGTCGCCGCGTCGCCTCATGCCCTCCTGGAGTTTGAACAGATGTCTAATGATTGGTTCGCGAGCTCGTATTTAATACAAATAAAGAAGGAGAACCAACTGTGGAGAAACGGGCTCGTTGAATAACCTGCTGCCTGTTCTATCCGTCTACTAAACACGTCGGAGGTGAGCCGGATCCTCAGATCCAGACAACAACAAAAACTAAATCCATACAAATTTTGGCAGATTCACAAAGCTATACTACAGCTCATTGTATCATTTCTTTATAATAATTCCATTTTTTTTTCTTTTTTTTTCTCGATAATGACGGGTCAAATATTGACCAATGAACTTTAATAAAACAAAACCTAAGATTTCAAAGCCTCGTGGCACAGAAACATAAAGAGAAATGAACCGACAGCGAGTGAACTATAGCAGAGAGAGAGAGAGAGAGGGCCTGGAGAGGTGTGTGTGTGTGTGTGTGTGTGTGTGTGTGTGTGTGTGCAGAGATAGAAAAGAGGAGAATAGGGCAGACTATTCTATAGACTTGGTCACTAGCGACAGAGGCTGAGGGGCCGTGGAGGAGAGGAGCGAGTGGGAATGACACAGCGGTGCTGAGGGCCGGGCCGGCGGTGACGCCGCGGAGGAGCCCGGCTGCCGCGAGGATGTGACGTCGCCGCGCTCCGGCGCTCCGTTGTGGGAGGAGGCGCCGGGCGTTTTCCTCGCCGCAGCGGAGTTTTCCAGCCGAGCCAAAGATGGCGGTGGAGGCCCAGCCAGGAGGTGCGCGGAGTGGTGGTGGTGGTGGTGGTGGTGTTGGTGGAGTGGCTGGTGGGCCGGTTTCATAGTCAGTGAGAGAGGTTGCATTTGTTCAGTCTGAGGTTTGGACTCTTTTGAGGAGGGGGAGGGGACCACTGAGGAGGGGGAGGAGGGGGGGGAGTCTAGTAAGCTTCCGTCCGTAGAGGGAGGACTGGCACAGCTGCCTTCACCTTGGATGTAGCGAATGCACTTTTTTTTTCTCCTGAGGGACAAAGGCGAGAGAAAGAAAGCATCTTTTAGCGCCGCGTCTTCAAAACCCGCATCGCCTCTTAGAACCATCGCCCACTTAAATGCACCTTTCTTTAAAATTTAGAAAAGAAAAAAATAATCACTATTTGAAACTGGTTTTTAACATCATTTTTTTTTTTTTTTTTTTGCAGGTGCATTTAAGGAGCTCGTGCTAAGACCCAAAAAAAGGTGGTAGAAATGACAGTCAATTTAAAAAAAACAAACAAACACTAAACCATCAGACAGGACAGACATGAAGGAGAGACCACGGGTGAAGCAGCAGGGAAATGAAAAGCACAGACGGAGGAGGTGGAGGTGGAGGTGATGAGAGGAGGGTAGATGTAGTGATGCTTTGCTCTCTGGATGGTAAACCCAGCCTGTCTTACAGGCAGAGCTCCAGCTGGGGATCGGCCTGTTCTCTCTCTCTCCAGCATCAGAGCGTACCGGACCCGTCTTCGCTCAGTCTACCTCTATCTGGCCCTACTCTCTCTCTCTCTCTCTCTCTCTCTCTCTCTCTCTCTCTCTCCTCCTGAGGGGACGGAGTTTGGAATACGAGGCAAAAAACGAGATCCACGCTACTCTCGCAAAATCTGCCCCACAGACACAATGTGTGCGCTGCGTGAGGGGTCAAGGCATCATGTTTGCATTCCCCGCCTTGAGGTCGGGACCCCCCCCCCCCCCCCTTGCCTGCCCGAGTCCCGGGGCCCAGACCCGTTGAGCTCGGCGGAACCCGATGAACGAGCACGGGGGGGGGGGGGGGGGGGGGTTGTTGGGTTTTGTCTGCGGCGACTCTGCCGTGTTCAGATTTGGTTAAGGGGGGGAATCTCCGCCCACCTCATCTTTACCCTGACCCTGGCAGTGACCCCTCTCTCAGCTCTCCATCCTAGCAGGAGGACGCCTGGAGGCCGTGAACTATTTAAGACTCACGGGGACAGAGAGCAGGTAAGAAAGGAAACACTAAAGGTGTTCCAAACACAAAAGACAGAGCGGGCCTTCGGAGCGTACGAGGCCGATCTGAGGTTGGATTAAGAGAGCGGACTAGTGATGATGAGGAGGAAGTGGGACATCCAGAAAAAGGGCGGGAGGCCTCACGAAACCTTGATCACATGCGATGGGTGAAAGACAAGCATGCGTTTCCGGTGAGCTCGACAGCACAGGCGCACAACACCGGACGCTACAGACGTCTAGGACAGAGTGGTGGTGGTGGTGGTGGGGGTGGGGGGGTTCGGCTCTCTAGCGCGTCCTACAGCTGAGCGGCGCATCGACCGGCCCGTAAGGAGGCATCACTCACGTCTTCTGAATAAACTGTCTGTCAAACCGCAACAAATGAGCTAATATCCATTTTTTAAACAGACGTATCGACTCATAGTATGCGCTCTGTGTGTGTGTTATTGATTTTTTTTTTTTTTTTTTTTCGTCTCGGGGGGGAAATTACAGCAGATGCATCTTTTAGGGAAACGGAGCCCAGAGAGAACTTTTAACCTCTCGGCTCCTAAAAGGAAGACGCTTTGCAGCCTCCTGATCCCATGATCTGCTCTTATTATTATTATTGTTATTATTATTGTTATTGAGAGGAATAATTCTGTATTTAATGTAATGTGTGCTCCAGCTGGGAGGGAAGTAAGAGATGGCGGACTGTGTGGAGGTGGGGGTGATTGTGACGCCCTCCTTATTTCAAAGGTAGTCCGGGTGATGCGTTCAAAATCTCCCGACGACATTCTAAATCTGAAGCCGACCCATTTAAGGTGATAGAACAAAAACACGATACAAATGAAAACGTGTAGCGGCGGGAAAAACAAAACAAATGTGTTGCAAATGGTGGAAAGAGTTGGTGTTGGAGAAAAGAAGGCGGGGGGGGGCAGGGGGGGGGGTTGTGGTGCAAGCCAGACACAGAGAAGGGTATTACTGAGCAGAAACAAATACCTACCATGAAAATATTCCCAATTCAAAGACTGCTTGTGTCAGAACAGAAAGACAACAGGTAGGGACTAAGTAAGGGTTATTGAAGAGAGGAGTTTGGAGGAAGAAGAGGTGGAGAAGGAGGAGGAAGAGGGCACAGAAAAGAGTGTCACTGAGCAGGGCCTCAGAGAAAGCAGGGCTAAATTTGTAAGCATGACATTGTTATTCAAAAGGACGCCAATTAGAACATACATGACAGTTACGATGAGAGGGAATTATCCACTGCGTGGGAGAGAAAATGGATTTCCGGTTTCCGATTTTCGTCGGATTGTACGAAATGTTGTTCCCAAATCACACCGGAGCGAGACGTTTTCTTGAGTATTTTCGGTAATCTTATTTAGAAATCCATTTTTTCTGCCACCGGGGGCTTGAACCGAGTTCAGTGAGGAAGAAATCGCTGCGAGGGAATTTATAGCAGGAAGCTCCTCGTTAAGGAGGAAAAAAAAAAAAGAAAAAAAAAAAAGGAGCAGAGGAGTTTGCCATCTGTTACCAGCAATGATGGAAACCCGTTTTGAGAAGGGATATCTGAGCAAAAATATAATAATATATAATAATAATAATAATCAAGGAGAAGAAGCTGCTCAGTGCGGATGTCTTCCTCGCACTGGTTCTACAGCAGTTATACCTGCACGGTTTGCACCATAAACTCAGCTGGTCAAGCCCGAACAAGGCACGACACTTCTTTGGGGTATTTGCATCTGTTAAGCCAAAGAGGTAGACACAAACATACACACAGAGACAAATAACAAAAAGGAAAAAGAAAGAAAAAAAACAACAAAATGGACACGTCATTACACAGACAGGAACATGTAGCAGGGCTTAGGTTTAGGCTGGCAACACTGGGATGTCCTCCATAGTGAACAAGCCATCAGGCTCCAGATCCTCCAAGCCCCCGACCTGCCAGTTTAGGACTTCTGACCAATGTCAGTGAGGTTTACTGTACTGTGCATCCTGCAACGAAACCCCCCTGTAACCCCCCCCGGAAGATGTCGTTTTCATCAAAGCACACGCACAGACACCATTCGTACAAACACTCTAGCATACGCTGTTAAAACACCCTTCGAACCCCATTCAGGAAGTAAAAAAAACAAAATAAAAGTAGTTGGGAACCTAGAGATAGACCGGCAGGGCGTGGCTGGAGGAAGCTGAGAGGTCACGATAGCCTGGCAGGACAGACGGGAGGGGAGGGAGGGAGGGAGGGGGAGAGAGGAGGAAGAGAAGGCGGCAGCAGCAGCAGCAGAGAGAGAGAGAGAGAGAGAGAGAGAGAGAGAGAGAGAGAGAGAGAGAGAGAGAGAGAGAGAGAGAGGGGGAGAGAGAGAGGGAAGGAGGAAGTCCCAGTGCACAGTTACACAGCCCTCACCTGGCCCCGGCCGGTGCAAGCACACACCATACACACCTGCACGGGCCACACCAGTTATTCTGTTGATCGAGCCCAAAGCGCGCTCGACACTTCTTAGGAGCGCTCAGGTCTGACGCCGCAACAGTGAAGGGGTGGGGGGGTGGGGGGGAAGGGGAGGGGGGAGGGTGGGGGTGGAGCCAGCAGAGAGGAGTAAAAAGAACCAGAACCAGAAAACAATAAGGAACAGAAACCAAAAGAGGAGGAGAGAAATGAAGAGGGGGAAGAAAAAACAAGTAACAGTGAATCTATGAAGCTTGAGAAATCATCCCAACCCCAACCCCCCCCAAAAAGAAAACAGCCCTAAAGCCATTCTCAAGTGTGCCTTTAAAGGACTGAACACAATTAGTGTGTTTCAGACATTAGTACAAATCAAAATGCATGCAAATTATATAAAAACATGAATATAGAAACAGTTGCTTTAGTAGTTCTGACTGGAGTTACAGCTGGAGGTCTCTGGTGGAGGTGGGGATAATACATGGAGCAGATGCAGGCTGGATTAATCACTGCGAGGTGTTATCGGTGCACTACTGGGTTAAAAAAAAAAGGCGGCAGAACTAGGCAGCAGTAGCGCGGTCAGGAGTTAGCCCTGCAGCCAGGGGGG
This sequence comes from Cebidichthys violaceus, assembly GCF_023349555.1. Taxonomy (NCBI): domain Eukaryota; kingdom Metazoa; phylum Chordata; class Actinopteri; order Perciformes; family Stichaeidae; genus Cebidichthys; species Cebidichthys violaceus. The sequence goes on from NW_027176650.1 coordinate 1,904,697, forward strand.
GGGGGGGAGGTTTACAAAAGGCTGGATCGTGAAAGAGGGAAGCTACTCCTGCCCGGGTCTCCAAGCCGGCTCAGAACTAGAATTTAGAGCCGAGCGGCGGCAGAATAGCGCGGTGGAGCGATTGAGACCGGGTCTCGGGCCGAGTGGACGGATCTCAAAGGGGGGGGGGGGAGGTAAAAACTCACGCTGGCCTATAATAGGAAGCTGCAGCTACTATTCTGCAGGTCATATACTCCACAGTGAGAAGTTAGCTCAATGTAATCAGATCCTCAAGCATACTGACAAAATACGGAGCAATGCTGTAAACTGAATGAGGTGTAATCTGGCTTTAAGTAAACAAGAGCAGTATTTTAAGAAAAGGAAACAGCAAAACAAGCCAAAAAAAAAAGAGCATATTTAGGTTTTAAACCTGCCTAATATTGCACATCAATTGATAAATAAATATACATTAAGAAGAAATAAAAAACAAGTTAGTGATTTAATACTCAAAATGACATTAGCACCTGTAATCGGAGGGAGTGAAAGGCAAGGGTTTGGAAAATATTCTCTGTGTTCTGAAAAAAAAGAACAGATAGAGAGGCCTTCAAGAAGAAATCCGTCACCATAACGACATCACAACAAGGCGCCATCGCTCCTCACAGAAGAATATGAATCATAAGAATGTAAAAAAAAAAATTAAAATAATAAGCAAACCTCCTTTAATTTTAAGATGGAAGTGATTTTCCTTGTGTTGATATAAAAGCATGCATAGAAAGCAAGCAACGGGGCAAGCTCGACACACACACACACACACACACACACACACACACACACACACACACACACACACACACACACACACACACACACACACACACACACACACACACACACACACAGAGTACTGTAGTGCAGTCTATCTGCAGGGCACAGGCATTATCAAACGCACACAACACTAGCAAAGTTAATGGCTCTCACAATGCTTCAACTTCACATTCTCCAAAAACACACATATCACAATACCAGAACACGCTAAGGGGCAAAGTGAGGGGGGGGGGGTGTCAAGAGGGGAGGTGAGAAGGAGTGTGGGGGGGTCATGCATATTCAGTTGTTATTAGCTGGGAAGGGCTAGGAGAAAAAGGGGGGGGGGGGGGAGGGGGGGGGTATTACAAGCAACTCTACCATTTAAATATTGCATTGGGAAGCATAACTATACAAAAGAAAAAAAAGAAGCCAGGCACAATAACCACACACACACACACACACACTCAAAAAAGAAGAGGAGAGAACACACAGAATAAACACACGTTTGACTTGAATGTAGCGAGACGTCACGTCTGCCTGACACATGATGGGGCTCTTCTAATATGGGGGATAATTGCAGCTCACTTACCATTGCTCTCTGCTTGCTGCTTTTCCCTTTTTCTCTTCTTCCTTTTCCCCTGTTGGTTAGCCGCCAAAAAAATAGAAAGAAAAAATAGACACAGACAGGAACCTTAGTTATTATATTGCAGAATGCCCAAAACATGAAACAGAGAATAGGACTGTTCTTCTGTGTTTACTTATTTATTTATTCCTCCTCTCTCTGCCTTTTGTTTCTGCCTCTGCCCTCCGGTTTGTAACCAGTTCGACATCATCCCTCCTCTTCCTCATTCCTGCTCTCTTCTCTCTTCTTTCCTGTAATCTTTTGTCTGATTTTTTTTTTTCCCCCTCCGCTCTGTGAACATCTAGACACGGTGATCGAGCCTCTTCAAGACTTCTCAAAAAAAAAAAGGCCGTCCAAAACTGGACGAAGTTTGATGAGAACCTCGAGCTCTTTAAAATGTCAGAACAAAGTGTCCGAGGCGCACAGCGCTCGCGGAGGAAGTCACATTAAACGACGCCACGGTCGGACTCCGTGTCTCTGATATGAGCATCTAAAGAAAAGTAGTCCCTCAGCTCTAGACACAAGCGACAGAAAGAACTCGTCCCGGTCACGTCACCTAGTGAAACGGGAGAAGAGCCGCCCGTTACGACTTGTAAACTTAAAAACTTACATAGTTGTCTCGTGCTGACCAGCCCGGGTACAGCTGCATGTGGAGCTGTCGCTCTTTCCTGGCTAGCTCGTAGTACTTGGCCCTGCTCCTCCCGCGATAGGGCGTGCCACTGCACCACGACAAACAAGAGGAAACACACAGAGAGACTGTTTAAGTAAAAGAGATGCGTCGTCACTGGGCAGGACGGACGGATCGGGGGGGGGGGGGGAACCCGATGCTGTGTGTTTTAGCGGTCTGTTCGGTTCTCACCCTCCGCCCCAGGATCTGGTTGATGGCGGCGCTTTCCTTCAGCGTACACTCGGCCACCACCTTGGCCCGCATCTCCTTCATGTACAGCATGAAGGCGTTCAGAGGCTTCTTTATGTGGACCTGCTTCTTCTTCTCCTCTTCCTTTTTAGCGTCCGACTGTTTCCTGTGGAGGAACAGAGGGCTGAGAGGTGAGCGGAGTAAACCCACGACTGCTTTTTGAGTAGCGCGGGGGGGCGGGGGGCAGCAAAGGTGTACTCACGAGCTGAGGGAGATGTCGCTGTGGGAGGACTCCTGCTTGACGTTGGGTGTGACGATGGCCGGGTGCGGGATGCCCGTGGTGTGCAAACTGTGGTGAGGGGGCACCATGTGTGGGGGGAACCTAGAGGACAGAAGACTGTGTAAATCGTCAGAATGGACACGGGTGAAATGAGGAGATGGAACACATGTATGCACAGGACTACAGGAGGGGGGGGGGGGGGACACGTCAAAAGTACAAAGGGATCAGTTTACTTCACAGAAATGGAATTGGCCTTTAGCTACAAGAAAAGACACGCATGCACGTACAAAACATCCACAAGGCTACAATCAGTCAGACTGGGTTCTGCTATTCAACATGAGTTGTCACAGTCGGCACAAACTCCCCCCCCCCACAAAACCTCGGTAAGCGTGAGCGCTATATTGTGTGGCGATAATGAAGCGCAAGGATGAATCTCTTGAACGCCGTTTGGGAAGAAGCGATACAGGGAACACTCGAGTGCCTTTCTCCACCTGTATTTAAATCACGACCTCGTTGAGATATTTAAAATTAAAACGAGAGCGTCCTGAATGACACAGGCGACGATGAATGTAACAGATCCAGCTTGAGGCTCTGAGCACCTTTTTCTATTCATAGCTAAGGAGAAGACAGCGCAGGCCAAATATATATATATATATATATATATATATATATATATATATATACATACATATCCAAAACTT
>NW_027176650.1:1908038-1923038 GCF_023349555.1 Cebidichthys violaceus
CGCTAAGCCTCAGACCTCCAAATAGCTAAAATAACAACCTGGCATCTGGTTCAGCGTCACGGGACGAAAGAGGGCAAGTGGGTTTAATTTCAAGTTGTGGTCACAAATTGGAGGACAACCAATTTATTTACCATTTACCATAGGGCCATTAGGGCCTCCATTAATTCAGTAGTTACTGAAGAAGCAAAACCATGCCCTTTGTTTAGACCCTTCTGTAACCTCACGCCGTTTAGTTTTTCTCCGAGAGTCGCACTCGTTTAGGGGACGGTTTTGAGATAGTAGTAGTGAGAGGAAGGACGGATGAAGAGACATTTAGCGTTTGTCTTTTTGACAGGGTCCATTGTTTGGGAGACGTAACAGAATATGACGACGAAGGGGCCCTACGGGCTCAGCGCCGCTTCCCCTCGGTGTCAGCAAACACAAGACGCCGTTACCTAATCTCACCGGTGAAGGAGTGGGACTGTCTCATGGAACACTCCCTGTCTAGCAGCGTGACCAGAGGGGGGGGGGTGGGGGCGGGGGACTATCTATCCCGTGTGTCCGTGGAGGCTAAGGGCACGCTGTGATGTACACGCTCAGTCCTGTCTCCTCTGTTTTTGTCCCCCCCCCCCCCCCCCGGGGGACTGATACCTTAATCATTGTACTTAGCGGGGACAAAGATGGGTAACCGGTCGCACAATAACAGGTGTGTTGGTTTTCATGGCTGTGACCTGACGGCCTGACGGTCGGACAGAAGGACAAGCCCGGCGTGGATCCAGGTCAGCGGGGACAACGATCGGAGGGGAGATTAAGTGAGGGGGGGGGCACGGACACGGACTTGACGGTTCTCCACAGAAGTCCACCAATCAATCACTCGAGAGAGATGTTTCTCCAGGTCACGACCTTTTATATACGAAAAATGGAGCTTGAATCGCTTTACTGCTGCATCAACTGCTCATCCTGGGGTTCATGTAAAAAAAAAAAAAAAAAAAAAAAAAAAAAAAATATATATATATATATATACTCTAATGCTGTGTACAGTACATGCAGTAAATAATACAGCCTCTGTGTTTTTTGAGAGCTGCATTATTGATGGAAAACGAGGAACATTAGATTTTAAGTAATCGCTGATTATGTAACAAACGTAGTAAAATGGAGCAGATCACCACTTTCTCTTCCGTACATCTTCTGCCTACAGATGTTGAGCTTTTCTGAGCGGTACCACCGACGAGACCGCTTTGTCTTTACATGCTTTTCATTCAAGAGCGCGACCCTAACCAGTACGTTGTGCAGAGGCTCGTACCATTGTGGGGGGGGGGGAACCTCAGGGTTGTGCGACAAATGGCCCATTGTGTAACTTTTTTTCTTTCTTTTTTTATCACTACCCCAGCCGTCAGCAGTGGTTAACACACACACACACACACACACACACACATATATATATATATATACGCATCTATTGTGTTTTGGTTCTGTGAAAGTGCACAAAGCCTGCCCTGTCTACGAACCCACTGAAGACTTTCTCAATCATAACTTAAAAAATAGACACTTAAAGAATAAACGTGGAAAGAAAACACCCATATATCTCATATATGACTTTGCTTTTCATCGATAGCAAAAAGCCGGTGTTCTTTGATTACTTGCACTACGGCCAGCTTACATGTTTTTACCGTCGCAGCTCAGTGTTTCCAACATGCCCGACGCTTTCAAAGTTCCTGTTTAGCCTCTTGTCTTTTTCGACGGTTAATGTTAATGTTAAAAGTTAGCTCAGTGCTCGGTATGCTCTCTTGTGTGTGCGTGAATATATCTAAAGTGTGTGTGTGTGTGTGTGTGTGTGTGTGTGTGTGTGTGTGTGTGTGTGTGTGTGTGTGTGTGTGTGTAGGAACGAGGGAGCGAGATAAGAAGGAGATGAAGAGTCGTTCAGAGGAGCTTCCTCACTCAGAGGCGTCCCCATCTGTTCGCCCGGGCCTAATTGTTCCTGGGTGCAAAGACTGGGTGGGGGTGGGGGGGGGGCACTGTACTCATCCCCCTGTCCCGGAGTTATTTCTGTAACATTAAAAAAGAGCCACCCGCACGCTGCAGATTATTGCCATGTAAATAATGGCACTTGGCTCGATTCCCCGCTAATGAATGTCATTTTACTTTTCCAAACGAGGATTAATTATCGACCGAGGACCTCTCCGTCCTCCCACAGGGAGCGCGGCGCAATTAGCTGCTAAAAGATGGCTGCTGCTATTTGTGTTTATACGTCTATATGTACGCAAGTGTGCATATGTTCTCCGCGACTCGTTGAATAACCTCCCAATTAACTGTCTGCTTAATTCCGCCGTACTACAGAGAGAGATATCCAGGAGGGGGAAACGATGCGGTTTAACGTCCTCGCCTCCATCGGATGTAAGGGTTGGTTTTTTTTGGGGGTTGGATGCCAGTGTTTGGACATTGTTGTTGTGAAACTACAGAGACTAAAGAGAGTTGTGCTGATTCGGAGCCAGCCTTCCTGGTTGCAAAAATAAGGCCAGGAAAACAAACACGGGCCTCAAATTAGATTTCCCAAAACATCGCATTCCCTCTCATTTTACACACCACTGTGGCCTCCAGACCAGAATAGAATGAACTTCAGATCCAGAACGGCGCTGTCACTGGAACACTCGACAAACAAGTGCCCCTTGGGTCAATCGGATGACCCCCCCCCCCCCCCCCATCAGAAAAAAAGGCTCCAGACTATGAGACATGTTTAAGCTTCACGGTCCAGCTATTAAAGAGGACTTTCCTCCCGTTACTCTCGCTCTTTAACGCTTCCACCTCCGTCAAATTGGCTCTCCTGGCGTGGGGCTCTGTGGGCCGATGCACTTAGCCCGAATGAAGGCTCTGATGGGGATAAGGGTTATTTCTGTCGACGGAGGCGCCGTTTGAGGCGTGGACCCCCTCCCCGAGAACCCCAGACTTTGATAACGCTTCCGGAGCCGAAAGGGTTACATTCGAGAAGACCCCAATTTCTGAAGGAGGAATGTAAAAAGATCCGTCCTGCCGGGTAGATATGTCCATTTTGAGTTTTATTTAGCTTTTTTTATCTCAAGTTGTCAAGTAGCTTTTGAGCAGCTGACGCAAAGAATTTTTCAGCTTTTTTTCTTTTTTAACCAAATACATTCCCACCTGCTTAGTCAGCAAGAAGCCGGTCTTGGTTGCGGGGCTCGTGTGTCAGAGTTGCCCACGGAGACGGCCGTCGTGATAATAGATAAGTGTGAGAAGAGCTGGGAGGGAGGGAGTCTAGAAGAGGTGGCGCTCGGACACGTACTATGCTAACAGTCATCCGTTTATTTCCAGCCATGTTTCATGTGCTGGATTCTATTACTGCTCCCTGGCTCACCTCGCGGTGTGAAATGGACAAGTCTCGACTAACCCCCCCCCCCCCCCCCCTCACTGTACTTGCTGACATCACATCTGCATTAGGAGGTCGAACGATCGAAGGTGTTTGCCCTAAATAATACAAAATATTCCAGCGTTCCTTCTTCATCGCCCTCCTGATCCCTTTCGGCCTTCTTGTAACCCGTGTCTTTGACCCTTTCCTTTCTGTCTGCGCTCCGGGCTGCAGCAGGGTTTTTATCAGGTTCCGAGGAGCATTTTGGATCTGCTCCGTTTCATCATCTCCCCGCTGTCAGTCGGTTTTCAGTTTTCTGAAGCAGGAGCCTAAACACTTTCTTCCTCGGGATGACGTGTCACTTCCGTCGAGCGCTTGTGTTTCGTCTTCCAGTGTGGAAATGAGCGGGGGGGGGGGGGGGGGGGGGGGTTTGTGCAGCGAAGCAAGTTGTGATCCCTGTAAACCTTTTGTCAGAACCTGTAATTCTTGTCGTGTGGCGCTTGTGTTTGCTCCAGTTGTTGATTTGTTCTTTAATGTGGGAGTTCCCCACAAGTGTCACCCAGACACTATATATCCATGTGGACATGAAATGTAACATAAAACCTGTATTTAGTTTCACTGCATGTATCCAATTGTTTGAACCATGACCAGAAAGCGTGTGCAAGAAGTGTTATGAGGTGAAGCAGGCGTAGGAAAGTGGATATGGGTGTGGGTGAATGTACTGTAGTGAGTAGAAGATGCAGGAAGTGAACCCGGCAGTCATTCAGTGCACGTCTTCATGCAGGTGTGCTTTTGGAACAGGAACCCTTTTGACACATAACTGTTTGTTACTTACTCAAACCCCTTGAAACTACCTGTGTAGTTCAAAGCAGCGCGTTGTCAGAACCCGTGGATGTGAAGGAGATGAACTGTGTTTTGTTTTTTTTGTGTGTGTGTAAAGCGCCCCGTGCGCACGAGGTTTAAGTGAATAAACAGATAAAATAACCAGCAGCCCTTGTAGAACGGGTCCCTCTGGCCACGGGCCAAAACCAGGTAATTCCTCCGGCGTACTTTTTCTGAAGGGCCACGGCGAGCCCAAGCCTGGCCCCGGCAGTCAGACTGTCTGCACATTGCTGCCGCTGATGGCATACCAAGGGCGCCATTTTCCTCTCTGAGACAGACAAGCCGGAGCATCTGATTGGCCCTCCGCCAAAGCGCACTCTCACAAAGGCTCCTTTGACAGCGGGTCAGTCGGTTAACCAAGCAGTAGGCAGAGAGAGAGAGAGGGAGAGAGAGAGGGAGAGGGGGAGAGAGAGAGAGAGAGAGAGAGAGGAGAGAGAGAGAGAGAGGAGAGAGAGAGAGAGAGAGAGAGAGGAGAGAGAGAGAGAGAGATAAGCCGGGAAAAACTCTCTCTTCACCTCTTCACCTCTTCACCCTTCAAGCTTCATTGAAGGGTTATTCACACTAAAAAAAAAGATCCTCCTGTTTGTCAAAGATTCTAAAAGCACAACACAGTTTCAGCTCTGATGCTGCCTGTGTAGAATTCATGGGTAAATATGTTTTTTTTTTGTGTTCTTCTGGGACATCTGGTCCTGACGAAAGCGCCGCCATAAGCATTTACAACGATCCGTCGATTCTTCTCGTCCGCCTGAAGTATAAAAGTTTATCAAAACAGCCCCGGTGACAACGGTTTTGAGTCGGCATTTATTACAAAAACTTTGGGACGAAAGTTCTAAATTCACAGAGCAAATGGAAATGGCCTCAACGCAACTTGCCATCTCATACGCTTTAATATTGAGTCTGCATTTTGACCAAGATAAATAAAAAAGAAAAAGCGCTCAATCATTAGCTGGTGCTTGTTATGATGCCGATGCCGCCTCACATCTTGTATCGTGGAGCTGTGTAGGAGCTGACGCGATAGCGCTGAGCAGCTCGCTGACGTCCTCCCGTGTGCTCCTGCGCTCATTATCTCTCCGGTCCAGGCCTCGCTTCTCTGCTTTCTCCTGCCGCCCGTCTCCTCCCCTGTGTACCGGCCGCTTTGCATACGACTGATGTTTAAATGCTGCATTGTTAACTGACGTGGGGTAGCCCTTTGCTGACCCGGGAGGTATTTGCTCGTTTGATCACGGGGCAGCGGTTTTAATGCATCGAAGCGGCGCCGCTCCGTAAAAGGCCCCCGGTTATAAGTGGAAGGACGGAGGACGGAGGGATCCGTCGGTTTGCGGAGGCCTGACGGTACAGAGGGGAAGAAGGTGATTATTAGAATATCTGTTGGTCAGCAAGGCCAGAGGGGGGGCTGCTGACCCTGCACTTCCAATTTTTGCTGTGATGGTGGGTGTTGGTATTCCAGGGGGTTGTGGCAAAGACCGAGAACAGGGCTCCATTGATGAGCGCATTCGATATTTTCGAGTATTTGCATGAAAGTTTGTTTCAGTCCTTGTCCTTGTTTGTCTGCTTTGCATCCTCTAAAATGGACGTCTCACCGCAGCCATTAGCCACAAGGGATTTATTTTTATTCCCGAGAAAAAAAAAAAAAGAGGATTTTTTTTTTCATAAAGTTACTATTTTTGCCTTTTACATTCAGCCGTCAAACATCGATTCCCGCGGTTCAGGTATTGGCCTGAGTTTGTCAGGAAGAAACCGGAGGAAGGTCACCAAAAAACAAAAACAAAAAAGAAGTGAAAAGCACCTCGCCTTCACATCTGGTGCCACCGGGCTCGAGAATCCCAGCAGCCGACAACACGACAGAAAGAAGGAAGTGTTGAAGAAAAAGAAAACAGTGACATAAGATGTGTACAAGTTTGTGTTTACACCCTGGGACCTGAGTATCAAGACCCTGCTTGCGCTGAAGCTAACCGGGTTCTGGCCCCTCAAAAGGAAAATATTGAACACCCATCCACCCTTCTAGCCTTTTCCCTTGCCCGTCTTTGCCCTTTTTCCTTCCGTCTGTCCTCTCCTTTTCTCTTTGTCCGTTTCATGTGGGAAGTCTCTCAGCGGCAGTGACCACAGATACCAGGGGAGGGAAAAAAAAAAAACACGGCAAGAAAACCCACTTCGCTGCACTCGATCGTTAATATTTAATGGACGGTTCCCCCATGAATTTGCCATAGCATTTCATAGTGGGCTTGTGATGTGTTGGACATACGGCTGCAGAAGGAGATGATCCGTGTCCTCGTGTCTCGTGTGTCTGTCAGCCTCGCAGAGATGTCCCGATGTCAGAAGGAATATCGCGCCGCTGCGTCATTAACCCTTTCCTTCAGATTCCCTCCTGAACAATCGCGTTAACGCTCTTCTCGGTGAACTCTCTCCTTCTGTTATCTACATTAAGCGCCGTGGAGTCCTCCTGAGATCTCACAACTCGATTCCGCAAATATGGATTGGCTCTTGCATTTTCCAAAAGTCCCAAAGCAGCCCAACTTGGCCCTTGACTTCTGAACCATGGTTCACGGGGAAAGCAGAGGTGAAGCCGCAATCTGCATCCCTCATGGTGCCTCACGCCCACACTGCTGCTGCTGCTGGAGAGAGAGAGAGAGAGAGAGAGAGAGAGAGAGAGAGAGAGGAGGAGAGAGAGAGAGAGAGAGAGAGAATAAATCGTATTGAAGGAGAATTCTTCGCCGGCCCTCAAAGTTTGTCTTCCTCTCTTTCGTTTGCCCCGTACCTTTTTTTTGTTCTCCCCTACTTCTTCGCTTCTTCTTCCTCTTCTTCCCCCTCGTCTTTTGTTTTCTGCGTGTTTTTTTTACAGAGAAGGCTCACCCCGCATCGGCTGCAGGCCCTGATTAGCAGAGGCTTTGGAGCCCAGAGTCCTATTGATCGGGCCTCCAGAGCACCAGGAAAACGTAGCTGGAGCAACAAGTCAATAACACTGTTACCGCAACAATCCCCGTCACACTGGTGGCTCCCCCCCCCCCCCCCACCCCCCCCCCCCCCCCCCCACACACACACACACACACTCCCAAGTGCTTATTTTCCATCCTGGTGTGCACACTTGCTCGTTTCCTTCTCCTCTCTGTCTCATTCTCTTTATAAACCCCCTCTTTCCGTTCTGGACAGCTGATTCTGACTTGAACAGCGGTTAAACAGCGATTTTTCTCCACGTAAAAACATAACAAAACAACCCCCCCCCCCCCCCCCCCCCCCCCCCCCCCCCCATTATCAACCATTATCTAACTTTCTCATCTCTCCCAGCTCGCTCCCTCCCCTCTCGCTCCCCTCTCTCAGCTCAGACACAGGGACTGGGGAAGCTAGTCTGCAAATTTAATGGAACAGCATGGATTATTTAGGCTGACTAAAGCCTCCCTTGTAGTGTCAAATGGGGGGGTTGTGGGATGACATTATACCCCTACATTCTCTCTCTCCAGTCTCCTCTCTCTCTCTCCCTCCTCTGCTTACCTGCTCCGATAATCCGATCTGTACCTGCATGTCCAAACAAGGTGGCCCTGAAGGTTCACGTAATCCTTAATTGCACCGTGTTATTTCACACCGGATTGACAGACGTGCTCCCGTAGGCTTTCACACGTATTACTCGACGCCCTCTTGATTTCGGAAAATGGCCCTCGCACACATGCGCCGACACCGTGACCTTTGGCTGGCTCAGTCCCTTTTTATACCTGCAGGACAGAGCGAGGGGCGCGAGTGGCTCCACGGTCTACGGGGTCAAGTTCAAGAAGGGGCTCCTTCTCTTCGCTCACCCTTTGACCCCGATGTGAAATCACCGCTTGGCTAGTTTTGCATTCTGTCCACACTGGCATGCAAATGTGAACTTTAACCTCCGCAGAGCGGCAGAGGAAGCTAGCTTTAGTTGCTTTCTTTACTGGCAGACTTCCTGCTATCTGATCCGTGGCAGATTGAAGCAACAACTCCAGATGAAGAGAGGTCCGCCTTCCACTTCACTCCCTACTTCGCTAGTTTTGAGAGTCCGTTGCTGTCGATACCCCCTGATGGCAACACCTCGCCAATAGACGACTCTAGTCCCTTCATCATTCTCTGAAGGAAAGACATCGAGGTGCACCATCCGCTCGGTGACCTTTGTGTGTTTTAAGTGACCTTATGTTGACCAAACGGAATAGATTCCTCATACATTTGCCATATGCATCAGCATTTAAAAAAAATGCAGTTTGTCATTTTGATTACAGGCTGCAGACTTTTACGTTTCTCTTTCTTTTATGCGTCGTACATTTGATGCAGGCAGAGATGCACGCTGTCTAGGAAGACTGGTGATGTGAACAAAGTTTGTCGTAGACAATGTTCTTTTCTCTTTCTTAACTGACATGTGAGAGGATGTTTGCAGGCAAAACATGGTGTTGTTTTTTTTACTCGGCCAGTGCAAACTCTTTGTACATTTGTATAAGAAGAGGGTCAGCTTGTGTGGGTGTGTGTGTGTGTGTGTGTGTGTGTGTGTCTCTGTACTTGTACTTGTGTGTGTGTGTAGATGTGTTTGTGCATGCTGGTGGGCAATATTGCAACATCATCTGTATCTGGAGACGCACAGGATGCAGAACTGAAACCACACAGGACTTGAAGCAAATATTTGGAGAGTTGCTTTTAAAACGGCAAAACAAACACCACGCGGATGAGCTTCCTCAGCGGCTAATAAAAAGAGTCAGACATAAACACTAATATCCTCAGCGCTGCTTTGTCGTGGAACCCTAAACATACGTCTCTTCAGGCCCAGAGAGTTTAAAGCATTTATCTAATGAATGGGTTTAGTCGTGACAGGTCCAGCGTTTGATTCCAACTTGTATAAAACAGGTTCAAAATAACTAAGGCAATAGATGCTGAGGCTTTTCCTAATTACCAAGCGAGTCCAAACGTTTCCCTGGTAAGCTCCAAAGAAGTCGGGTCAAATCTCACAACAATAGAGTTGGTGTAAGGTGTCTGAGACTGAGGATGTGTTACTCCTCGCTTCCCCGAACACGAAAAGCTAACAGAAGAAAAAATCTGAGTGTCTTTCCTGTAAAAGTAACAACAGCAAAAAAAAACAAAAAAAACACCCACTTGAAAAGTTGTGTCAAGAAAAAAGCCGTGCAGTAATTAGACAAAAGAAACACTCTGTGATGCATAAGCAGTCTCTCTCTCTCCCCCCCCCCCCCCCCCCCCCCCCCCCCCCCCCCCCCCCCCCCCCCCCCCCCCCCCAATCTGTGTCACTGTGTTGTACCAGCAACAAGGCATGCAGATGCCGTTAACCACCGCCTCAGGTGTCCTACGCTCCCGGAGCTCCCCGGCTCCTCTCCCCCCGTCTCATTTCTTCTCCTCCTTTTTCTGCAGTTGAGCGGTAGTGTGCACATGATGATTTATGTGCTTTAATGAGATTTCAGGACTTGAACAAACAATAAAAATGCATGGACATCATAGCTCTGGATGCCTAGAGCTCTAATGGCTAATGTTACGCACTTTTTTTTTTTTTGTCCGGTAATCGGATCTGCAGCTGGCCCTTCGGGCCCTCTCTCAGCGTGTACAAGGGGGGATGTTGTGCTTTGGAATTCTCAGCAGAGAGTTATCACGTAGGAATATGGACTCTGCGTATTCTACACTCCCCAAGTCAAGCTGTAGTGTAGCAAAGAATTAGAATACTGTGAGCAGCAAACACGGAGCACAAGTTATGGATCTGGATTTACTTTCCATCCCAGGAAACATTTGAGTTACAAAGAAAGGAACTTCTTCATCTGCTCTCCTACGTTGACAGTGAATAGGGCTGTTGACACGCTCCTGTAGCCCGTAGACGTGACGAGCACATGGGGTGAATATCATTTAAAAATTGTACTTCCTATCAACGCTCCCCTCCAGCAAGAATGAGGGAAGTAGAAGCAGGAGTTGAGAAAAGGCGAGAGGAAAAATGAGCGACGCTATCTCCTGAATGAGTGGACTGAATGTCCAGGAGAGAGAGAGAGAGAGAGAGAGAGAGAGAGAGAGAGAGAGATGCGGCAGAAAGGAGGATAGAGATGCAGCAGATAGGGAAGACGGAGGAGGGCGAGGGGGTCATCGGGTGACCATGGCGGGGGAATGATCTGTGTTATGCATCGAGCACAGAACCGGGATGAGGAGAAGCTGCAGCAGCGGCAACGCAAAAATTGCTGCCGGCAAAAAAAAAAAAAAAGTTCTTAAAAATTCCAGACACAGTTGTAATGTATTCTCTCTTTCTCCTTCACCTGCTCTCTCTCTTTTCCATCTCCTCTTCTCTCTCACTATGTTCATGTCTCACACGCTCTCCTCCCACGCTGAATGTCCTCCTTCTCTTTTTTCACCTCCCCTCTCTCTCCATCCCTCCCCTCCTTTTTTAGACTTCTCCTATACTCTCCTCCTCCTCCTCCTTCCTCGCAACACTTTTCCGGGAGAGAAGCTGCTGCTGCTGCTGCTGCTAGCCGGGGTTGTTAGCCGCCAAATAAAAAATGGATGAACTTGTAGAGCCCCGGTGCTGCTCTCCTGCAGCAAGTTGGTAGAAAGAGGGGGAGTAAGAGAGAGAGAGAGAGAGAGAGAGAGAGAGAGAGAGAGAGAGAGAGAGAGAATCAGGCGGACATGAAATACTTGCTCAGACCACGTCCTCCACATAAAAACCTGTCCATCTTTTATGTCACTTCTCTTTTTGTCAATACAGGTCAAGAAACGGTTGGAATTTGGAATTCAGTTTTGTATTTTGTTAAAAACAAATTGTGAGAACAGTGTCCAGTATGGTTAGAACAGTCATTCCCAGTGACTGGAACCCACATGTGTTCCATAGTCTTTTATGTAACATTTAATATCCTCAGTACATTACGTACATAACAATACGTAGATTTAAGAGTAAAATAACAGATTTAAAGCCACGATCACCACATTGATTTGAGGTTTATTTACATACATTATTTTGAGTTTTCAAAAGTGAGAATTTGCCACATTTACTCTTTAAACTGTGTATATTTGGATTTTGATGGTTGACATTTGAAGGCGTCACCTGCAGCATTTTTTTTTGTTCCTGTTTCTGGATAATCTGTAGACCATAAACGATTCATGTAGCATATTAATCAATAATGAAAATATTACAATGTTAGACACAGTCATAATCAGAAGTACTACGGCGGGTTTTATCGTGACATTCAGATCACAGACTGTGTCTTTATATGAAACAGGAGACATGAAGTGTGTGATAATAATCTATACGATATCACATCACGGCTACTAACAGACTACCGTAGCGTGTGAGTGTTGAGGTGTGGCCAAGTTCTTAAATATTGTTTGTCTTTAGGGAATTACATGATGTTGGAGGCTCTAAATAATTACACTAAACAGTTTTAATTAAAGACCTACTCCAGCTGTGTGCCTGTGTGTGTGTGTCTGTGTGTGTGTGTGTGCCTGCGCGTGTGTGTGTGTGTGTGTGTGTGTGTTCGTCATTTATCTTGAACACCCCCTTGGGGACAATAGGCAAATCGTAGGTGGCGGGATCAGATCTCTCCAACAAACGGGTCGAGTCATTATCTGTGCAGAGCGACGTGAACCCGATCCCATGGTTCTGGGTGGTTCTCATTCACCTGATTGAAGCGTCGCACGTTTCTCACCTTTCTTCACTCAAAACTGGATCGAAAGCAGCTCCATCGCTACCTTTTGTTTTGTCATGTGGCAGGTGTGTGTGTGTGTGTGTGTGTGTGTGTGTGTGTGTGTGTGTGTGTGTGTGTGTCTGAACACATGCTTCTGCGATGAAACATTCATCTGTATTAGTTTGTTATAACAAGTCAATGCATTAGTTAGGACTTACCCCCACCAGCGTTCCACCTCCATGTCCATCACTCAAACCATTTGTGAACACATTGATCCTTCCCTCCCTTCCTCCCCCTCTCCTTTCCCATGCCGTATATTCCCAGGGTTTGGAGGGAGGAGAGCCAGAATGGCTCAGACAGCCATTGATTTTTATTTTATTGGTCTACTAGTGGAAAGAGGAGGGATAGGGGAGGGCCAGAGAGATGCAACTCTGCAGCTAAGTTTCCTCTTAGTGGAGATAGTGTGTGTTCATACGTGTGTGTGTGTGTGTGTGTGTGTGTGTGTGTGTTGAGGTGGGTTGGGCCTACCTTCTTATGTCTGTCTGACTGAGACTGTTTTTGTTTATGGGGGGTGTTATCTGTCTGTCTGAGAGGTGTGTGTGTGTATATCTGTGTGTGCATGTCCAGCCGCTTGTGTGTGTGTGTGTGTGTGTGTGTGTGTGCGCACACACGTGTGTCAGCGTGTGCCCACCCGTGTATGTTTTGTGTGGATGTGTGTGTGTGTCATTGAAGGGACTGGGGAATCTGGGGCGCTGATGGAGCTGGCGCTAGGGACCTGGACCCCTCCACACACACACACACACACACACACACACACACACACACACACACACACAGCTGAGGTGTATCCCGGTGCTCATTAGAGCTGGTAATAAGGCTGTGCTGCTGGAGGAGGAGGGGGAAAAAAAAACAGGGTAAGGAAGAGAGGGAGGGAGGAAGAGGGTGGGAAGGGAGAAAAAGAAGAAGAAAAAAAACGGTAGATTTTAAATTTTAATAACACTGGTACGATTTTGTAAATCTTTCCTGACAGAAAAGTCCTCATTATTTTCATCTGTCTCCGAGGAGCCTCTCCTCCAGCTCTGCCTCCCCGGGTAAACGGACTCTCTCTCTCTCTCTCTCTCTCTCTCTCTCTCTCTCTCTCTCTCTCTCTCTCTTCT
This sequence comes from Cebidichthys violaceus, assembly GCF_023349555.1. Taxonomy (NCBI): domain Eukaryota; kingdom Metazoa; phylum Chordata; class Actinopteri; order Perciformes; family Stichaeidae; genus Cebidichthys; species Cebidichthys violaceus. The sequence goes on from NW_027176650.1 coordinate 1,921,019, forward strand.
CTCCACCTCCCTATTTTTCTGTCTCTCCACTCTTTTTTCTCTCTCTCTGCAGCTTGATTGTCCGTTTCCATCCTCCCTGCTTGCTGTATTTGTTGCTCTCCTCTCCACCCGTCCTCTGGACTCTCTCTCTAACATTAGCTCTGTGTATCTGAGCGGCGGGTTCTTCTAGTAAGGCGTCGGCTGACTGGCTGCCCGCGATGAAGGAACACCAGCAGCCAATAGAACGACCAGTATCACCTGCTGTTATTGGCTGGCGTCTCGCTAACGGTTACTTTTGGTTTGTCTACATATGAGTGGGGTTTTTTGGGGGGGTGGGAGGGGTGGTAGTGGGGGGGGGTTAGAGACAGAGAAAATACTTTGGGATCATAGTATCATAGGGAGCGGGATGAAGGTAATCCTTCTCAAGCTTGGTGTGTGTGTGTGTGTGTGTGTGTGTGTGTGTGTGTGTGTGTGTGTGTGTGTGTGTGTGTGTGTGTGTGTGTGTGTGTCGGCATGTACATCTGCACCCTGGTACGTGCGCTGTGTGCATTACTCACACATCCCCAAACCTTCCCCACACACACACACACACACACACACACACACACACACACACACACCTCTCACCCCCCCACCTCTATGTCAAGTGTCAAAGCTGGAGGATGGATCCGGTTTGATAAGTTCTGTTCTGTCTGGCCACGTGTCAGGGTGGATCAACCATACGGCAGAGGAAAACCATGTTCTTCACTCTCCTACCTCCCCAATTTTTGGGGATTTAAAAAAAAAATATATATTCCATTTTTTGGGGGGGGGTTTTACCAGAGGGGGGCAGGTATTTTGTGGGTTTTTTATTCTAGCTGCTTTCTGTTGCCGGAAGAAAACCGAAGCGACTGTTACCACAGCAGCTCGTTTGACTCGTCGTGAAGAGGATACGGAATATAAATCTGTGAATTAAATATATGTTGTCCAGAGGATTATGAAAACGGTCCGTCCTCTGGGATCTCCTTCTTTCTCTTTTCATAGACACAACTTAGTTATTCGTGACCGATCGGAAACGGATCAAAATAAACTTTAATATTTTATCTTTTGAGGTGTTGATTTATTATTATCACACGTTGTGGGTTTGAATAAATAATAATAAAAACGTTCCCGGGTATCACCCGCGGGGCGATTTAAAGGAAAGTGACGACATCAATACCCTCGCTCCTCAAGCTGTCAGAGGAAAACGCTGCAACTCGTCACAGCGTCACCGACACTGTTCCTTAGTTTTATCATCGCACGAGTGAATTATGACTGAACCACCACACCCCCCCCCGCTACATGTAGCTCCTCCCAGTCTGTCTGGCTAGATCATTGTGTGTGTGTGTGTGTGTGTGTGTGTGTGTGTGTGTGTGTGTGTGTGTGTGTGTGTGTGTGTGTGTGTGCCGTGCGTGTGTGCGTGCGTGTGTGCGTGCGTGCGTGCGTGTGCGTGTGTGTGTGTGTGTGTGTGTGCGTGTGTGCGTGTGTGCGTGCGTGCGTGCGCGCGCGCTTACAGGTCCTCTGGTTCTACGTGACCCCGTGGTTCATAACCTTCCCAAAATCGCGCCGTTCCTCTTGAAGCGTTGCGAGCGTTAGAGGAGGCGAGAGGTTGTGATTGGGGCGATGCTACGTCTGCGTCGGGCGAATAAGATCGGCCGCTTTACATTAGACTTCAAGACGTGTTTTCTTAGATTGGTGTACAGAGAATCAGTTTAGGTCAAAGTAAGTATTTTTTAGAATATCTGTCCCCCGAGAAGAAGTTCTTGAATCGCAGCACTGTCATATTCCTCACTGCTTTGAACATCTCGGTGTTTGAAGTTATTCAGCGTTGTCTGCCACCAAATCAGACTCCTTCTAATGAATGCAATTTTTTACAGAACTGCCCCCCCCCACACACACACACACACACACACCCCCTCCCCCATCCCTCCCTCCCTCTCTCTCTCTCTCTCCCCCTTTCTCTAAGCACCCGGGCTCCTCATCCATGAGGCTAAAACTAACTTCCTGTTCATTTTTCCACCCT
>NW_027176650.1:1928038-1953038 GCF_023349555.1 Cebidichthys violaceus
CGTGCTCTCTTCTCCTCCTCTCTCCTCTTTCTCCCAGCCCTCCTGCTCCTGCTCCCCCCCCTTCTCTCTACCTCTCTCCTGCCACCTTTTCTCCTCCCCTCCCTCCCTCCCTCCCTCCCTCCCTCCCAGCCTGTCAGATGAGCGGAGCAGTAGCTAGCGAGTGAGCGGTGGAAGGCAGCGTGGCGGCGGCTTCTATTTGAAGTTGTAATGGTGTCAAAAAGTCAGGGCTGACTGACAGACGTCAGTCCCACAGGGCCTCATTAAAAACAGACCCACTTGACAAGGAAATAATTGAGCGCCTGCGACAACTCCCTCCGCGTTTTTAGATGTTTTTTTATTTTCTTTTCATTATTAGCGCCGAGCTATTATGTTCATTAAGAAATGGCATTAAAACAAGTTTTTAAAAGCGGGGGGGAAGCGGAGGGAGGGGTAGAGGGAAGGAAGGAAGGACGCGACGGAGGAGGGAAGATAACGATTTGTTTAGAGCCCCCCCGTCCTGTTTTATTATTTAAACAGGAGCGCCGTCATGTGATACCTCGGCAGACGTTGGCCATCATCTGCCACTCCTCCTCTTTTTCTCCTCCTCTTCTTCTCTCTCTTCACTCATCCCTCGCTTCCCCCCCACAGCTTTCATCTCCCCCTCCTCCTCCTCCGTCCATCTCTCTCTCTTTCTCCACCTGCACATCTCTCTCTCCCACTCTTCATCCCTCTCTTTCTCTCCCTCTGAGCGGCGAGTGTCGTTGGAATATGAACTAGATTATTCATTGATGCCCCCCCCCCCCCCCCCCCCATTCGCTGATTTGGTTTTCGACAAGCGTCTCACCGCAGAGGGCTGACGATGAAAACTTGTCAAAAATAGGTTATATCTTATTCCAAGGGGCAACAATAGCAGCAGGTACAGACACCTTTTAATATTTAATTTAGACGGGTGTTAACCCTCCTTAAGTGACTGGAGCGGTGTCTTCCATACAGACACCGGGAGGGAGACGGGGGGGGGGGGGGCGAGCAATTAATTATTTGATGTCTGAAAAGTGATTTTGAAGCCCTCCTGTTTTGCCAGAGAGAGGTTCTGAGATGTTGGGTGTCCCTGTTCGTTTCCCACACAGACCACGTCCCCGTCACGTCCGTCCTGCGAGAACTCAAACACTCCAATCGCACGCAGATCCTCGCTGCGCTCTGCCTCACTTATTACGGTAATGACAATCTAGCAATGGTCTCCTATTTCATCAGTGGGAGTGATCATCTGTCACTACTCTAGTCTCTGGTCCTTTCTAGAAGGTAAACTTTAAATGAAGATTCCCTCAGTGACGCGCCGCCATTACACAACGCCGGATGTTTGTCAGCCATTTAAGACGACAAGAGATTGTGACAGGCGTCGTTTGAGCCGGCCGTCCCCCCGGCGAAGGGGGCGGGCCTTAAACGGGGACAAACAGCTCCAGCGGTGGGATCGCGACGGGAGGGTGGTGGTGGGCGCCTCGTCTCCAGGAGCGTGTCCACGATGCTGCCAGCCCCCCCCCCCACACACACACACACACACACACACACACACACACATGCATTAAAGGAGGCCCTGCAACGACAGCTTCCCACAATGGCACTGTTTGAGAACTACAATGAATCTTCCACTGTTTGATTCAGCACACACAGAAAAAGCACACATGCTCTCTGCTGCACGTATGGTGGACGCCCCCCCCCCCCCCCCCCCACACACACACACACACACACACACACACACACACACACTGCTCCAGTGTGCGGCTGTTAGAAGAGGAGCCATGTTCTCCGTTTGTACACGGCACCAGTCCTAGCAGAATGGCTTTCTTTCTCTCCCTCGGCCCTTTATCCGTCTTTTTCTTTTTTTTTCGCCCCCATCAGCGCCGTCGACCGTTTTTTAATGGCGTTTTGTGCTCGCGGAGAGATGACAATGCCCCCCATTATTTGAGCAGCCGTACGTACGCGGATGGGCGTGTGCGTGCAGGATGTGTGGTTCAGATGGAGCTGGAGGGCTCGGTGTTGGACCTGTCTCCTAATGCAACGTTATCTGTCCATCCGGCGTCAGGGCGACCGGGGTCTCGAGTTGGTCTCGTTTCCTCCGCGAGCTGCTCGAGAAACTACAAAGATGGATTTTGTGATGTCTGTCAGTGTGTGTGTGTGTGTGTGTGTGTGTGTGTGTGTGTGTGTGTGTGTGTGTGTGTGTGTGTGTTGTTTAACATCTATCATTAAAGCGGTTCTGAATCTCAGTCACCAAGACGCCGTGTCATGAGTTGCATTTCCCTCCTCTCGCCGCCGAGTGCTGTCGTCGAACAGACTGAAAGAAAGAAAAACAAACGCGTGAGGGGGTGAAGCTGGGAACTGACATGTTGAAACCTATAGCAGCGCCGCGTTGCCTTTCTTTTTGATTTTAAGGGCACACCTAGCCTTGTACAGAAGACTCTCTAATTCTGCTTTGCCATGGAGACAATAGAAACACAAAGAGCCGGGTCAGAGCTAGACTGAGCCAGGCTAAACCTCCTCCTCCTCCTCCTCCGCCTCCCCTCCATCTTCATCCACCTCTCCCTGTAGAATACCGCCTCAGCCTTTGAACTGAAATTAACACTTTACCACTACAAAGACATACAGTTGTAACCAGCGATGTCATTTGCATGGCGATGGGAAGTCAGGGGAGAAAGCGGAGCGGGCTTTTTATCGACGCTTTTGCTTCCGTTTTATTTATTTGTCAGTATTTCAATTAAATTCTTGCAGTATGTAAATGAGTACAGTGGGACCACAAGTAGGAGGCAGAGATAGAGTTCTCGCTATAGTAGCAGGCGAATTCATTACTGGTTATGCTCAGCACGGCTTTCTACCGTGTTGCTGTCCATTTTAAAAGAGATGGCGAGAGACAAATGAGGAGGAAAAAGTGTGTGTGTGTGGGGGGGGGGGGGGGGGGCGCGAAGGAGGTGAGTTTTGCCTGGGAGGCACTCAGTGGCCTGGACGTGTCAGAGAGAGGAGGGTTTAGTCGGGTTCGCCCTTGTACAGTAATTTACTTTGCATACGGTGTCTTAGCAGACACGATTCTAAATTTCCAACTGGGAGGCATCAGTGGAGGAATCGCCGTCTTCAAACGACGGCCTGCCAGTCACGCTCCTCCCGTGAGCCGGAGATCTGAGCGAGCGCTGATACCCCGCGACATCTTTCTGGGAAAACGGGGAGTCGATCAGCTTTGATGGAGCACATCCGCCATGACAGGCTACTGAAGAGCTCGCTAATCAACTGGGGAGGGGCGGGGGGGGGAGGAAGGTGGGGGCCATCGCTTAGCATGACAGCGCCGAAGAGGAGAAGGGTGGTGGGGGATGGATGGATGGATGGATGGATGGATGGATGGATGGATGGATGGAGAAGGTGTTCACTGCTAGACATGCAGGTGGATGGAAGGGTGGCTGGATGAGAGGGAGACAGGAATGTGTGTTTGCATTGTCTGGAAAAAAAAATGAAAGGACACCTCCTCTAATACCCCCAGCAGCCTGTTACCTACCTACCCCCCCCCCCCCTCTCTCTATGAAACCTCCGCCTCAGATGGTTGGTGGCAATTAATTATTCACGAGAGGGCATCCAATCCCAGAGCTCGCCGGACAGTTTTCAGGGTAGGCCAGGAAGTGGAATAAGGGTTCTTACGAGGGGGGGGGGGTGCATGGGGTCAATTGAATCAGGAGTCTTGAGGTCAAAGCACCAGTAGGGTGTCCTCACATATCCCTCCGCCTCTCTGAAAAGTAGTGAGGCGCTCGCGTCGCACATGAAAGCATCCTGGTTCGTCCTTATCTTTGTTCTCGTTATAAAGTGGACGTTTTGTCCTCGTCTACTCGCAATATTCACTCGAGCCCCAAAATATGAGCCAAACTTTCCCCTGAAATACCTTGAACACACACACACACACACACACACACACAATGCCACATCTCCTAAACAGACAGGCTTACTGTACACACACACACACACACACACACACACACACACACACACACACCTCTCTATTGAGACGTATGGATGTGGCAACAAAATGCACAACTTTTTGTTCATCTCAAGGACTTGTGAGGGCCCCAGTGAACTGAGAGGCCGTATTGATTTTTCCCTCTTTTCATGCTGTGACTCTGGGATTACCCATTTTCTCATTCATTTTTAAAGACAACTCGTGAGATTCTTCCTCTGTTTTTCCTTTTTCCATCACCCCCCCCCAACACACACACACACACACATATATATATATACACACACACACTCTCCCCCCACCAGCACAGCAGTTGTATCCACCCCGTTTCCACAGCCGAGTCCCTCCTTGACCCTGAAAATTGTAATTCAGCCATAGATCACAGCTGCTGAATATTAGGCCTTACAAAAGCAGTTAAATAAAATATGTTTGAAATCGTCCAATCCCAAAGGCCACGGCAGAAATTCTAATCAGGTGAGAGAAAGGGGAAGGAGTCAGCAGGAGGGATTGTGGGTAAAGAGAGTCGTCTGGATCTACCGGCCAACAGCGGAGGAGCCGGCATAGAGGTGGGGTTGAACCCAAACCGTAGCGATCGTAGCGCCGTACCGCGAAGAAGCAGAGACGCAAAATGTTTTCTTCTATTATAATTGTGTGTACAGTAATCCACGTCTCACTGTTTATAATTAGTGCCAATGCCGGCATCGTCTCCAGCTGGAGGTCTTCAAAGTCGTCCGTTTCTGGTAACCTGTAGCGCCGGACCGAACTATTTGCAAAAAATAATTGAGTCTCGAGGTATTAATGCGCTCGTTTTATGCTAAACGGGCCAACAGCGCTTTTGGCCTATAGGCCGTTGTTTGCCCGACGTAGGAGGGGGTCAGAGCCTGTTAGTTATTCTGTTGACCCGACCGAGGACCGTTCACGGGACAACACCGCTTCAGACTATCCAGCTGTATGTAGCTTATTGCATAAACTGCTGGTAGCCGGCTCCTGGAACAACACGCGAGACTCCTGTTTGTTTTCTGTTCTTGAAGGTGAAAGCGAACGTCGCGCTACGTCGGCGTTATCAGAAAACCATCGACTCGGCTCGTACGCAAGCGTGTCACGAGCGTCCCGAAAAGTTTTCAACGCCTTCGTTGTTCCCACCAGCGAGCAGGCTGGACTCAGCCACATGTAAAAAAAAAAAAAAGAAAGAAAAAAAGAAAAACCGGTCCGGACAGTCCAGAGAGGGGTGATTGATCGCGCTTCAATCCCTCAGCGGTTCTCCAGACAAGGAGACGCTCGATTACACTCTGCGATCAAAATGCTGAATTCACACAGTCCCCCTCCAGAGACAGAGAGAGAGAGAGAGAGAGAGAGAGAGAGAGAGAGACAGAGAGAGAGAGAGAGAGAGAGAGACAGAGAGAGAGAGAGAGAGAGAGAATGTCCAGATACCTTCGGCAGGCAGATTCTGCACACCACCCCATGTTCTCAGGACTTTGTGCTTTTGTCTTTGGCGACCACCTTTGTTCTGTCGTGAGTAAAAGCAACAGCAAAGCAGGGACGTCTCGGTCATCGCAGCTGAAACAAGTGTTGATGAGCGTTTATCTTCCTCACGCCACAGCGAGGGTGTCTTTATGGAGATGAAGGCAGAACGTGAACACGTCCTCGTCTCTGTAGGGAGAGAGAGAGACGGAAACAGAGACAGACCACTTCTCAATCAAGCCTGGTGTGGTATCTTCAGATAAACACGACTAAACTGATCAAACCCCCCTCAGAAGATTGACAGCAATCAGCTTCTTCTTCTTCTTCTTCCTCTTCTTCCCGGACCGCAATGCAAATACAGACTCTGAGCCCAAAAACTGATATAAATAAATCTCACTCTGCATTATGTTAAACCGCCAACTGTTGTTTACTGTGACGACGTTAAACGGTTAAAAAGGTTTGTGTGTTTGATGCAGATCTTAAATTTACATTTTTCCAACCGGTCGTAATTCTCTAAAAATGCGTCACTGCTTTCATCTTTTATAGATACGAGAGAATATCAGGTCAGAAGTTTGCAACAGGAAATAGATTCAGTTCAGACGGCAATGGTTAATAGTACATTCCATTCTCAATATTAAATACGTAACGGTGTCTTTGTTCTGCTTGTCACACCTGCCGACTGAAAGCTCGATCAAATATTTGGCCAGACTTTGAAACCACATGAGCTTTATTCAGGATTTACCTCTTTTGTTTCTTTGTTTGCGTTCTGGTGTTGTGGAATCACTCTTTGTTTCCTGCCCGTTGATCTGTTGTGGTTTGGGTTAGGCTGAAGGTAAATGTTGCTGTTTTACCATTTCCATACAAATAACTGCTGTCCGTACATCTTCAGCCTTGGATCTGTCTGATGGTCGGGGGTTATTCACCCCTCCGAGGACAATGACAGCAGCGCAGTCCATGGAAATCGTGCCAACGGACAAAAAAAAAAAGAAGAACCTCTTCACGAGTTCGTTAAGACAAGCTCCTCCCATCACAATCAATGTAATCGTGGCGCTGAGCCGATGGCGGATGGTTGAAGAACGGGGATCTGATCTTACGGTCGCCTCTCAATGGACGCTCATAGCGGCGCTCATTAATGCGAGCGCGGTGCGGGACAAAGGGACGGCAAATTAACTAAAAGCGTAATATGGTTTCACCAAGACGTTGTGTTTATACCTGCCGGCCCTTAAAGAACGCGTGGAGGTCGGTAGCCGGAGCGAGTAGAGCCGTGCGATTGTGCCGGTGGCCTTGGGATCCTATTGGTGCAGAAGTGGACGTCGGCGCCATTGTGTTTCGGACCTACCGTCGGGTAGCGTCCTCGCTCCGCACGTCTCTTTGTCCTCTTTCAGACGAAGACCTTTGTTGTCAGCGGAGGTTGACAAAGTGAAGCGGCCCGTCGTCATTTAGCCGCGTTGAGGCTGTGTTCGCGAAGGTTGCTTTTATTCACGCTGCGGTAAAGTTGCTTTGCCATTGAAGAGTTTATTAAAGTGGATCCGGATATCGTGGCGGCGCACCAAGGTTACGGTTAATAGAACTTTTGTTGATGTTAGATGTAGCTGTGTTACAGTGGAGAGAATCTAAGAACGTGTGTCCGCCTGACGACGACGACGATGATTATTAAAATGGTGTCTTTACTTTCTAAAAGGACATAGCAGTAGACGTGTGTGTGTGTGTGTGTGTGTGTGTGTGTGTGTGTGTGTGTGTGTGTGTGTGTGTGTGTGTGTGTGTGTGTGTGTGTGTGTGTGTGTGTGTGTGTGTGTGTGTGTGTGTGTGTGTGTGTGTGCTCAGCACAAAAGGTTCACATTGACCTCGAAGGACGGTGTGTAAGCTGATGGATCTTCAACACACACAGAGTCTTGGTTATGGTTTCTCACTGCGCGAGGTTGAAAGCACTCGTTGGAAGATAACTCGGCGACAAGTCCCCCACGCTCCCACAACAAGAAGACAGCGACGCAGTGAACGCATTGGCGTTGAGTCACTCTTCAAGCCACCGATGCTCAGGAAGGTAAAGGTCTTTAACATTCGAGGCCCGTCTACACGCCGTCTACGTTCCCGTGAACTTCACCCGTTTACCGAAACGTCTGTGAGCGTGAGGTTTTTATTCCAACGGCAGCTGAAGGAAACGCGCAGCATCGTGCTGCAGCTCTGTTGGGTACGAGGGGCCGCTTAGAAGGCATCAAGATGGCAACGGCTACACAGGAATGTGAGTTCAGGTTTCAGGGATCTAACGATAAGTAGTTTGCTATACATGCACTTTACCCGGCTGGCTTTAAATTCCAGGGGCAGAGTAGACGGAGCTGTGCCGGTGAAAGGTCCACAGTTATACATTGTACTGATTCAATAGTTCGTCTTCCGCAGATTTGAAAGCACTCTTCTTTCTAAAGTGGCAGGGTAATGAATACGCTAACACACATATATGTATATAAGATGGAGTTTTCTTAGATAATGAGTAACGCACGTCTGTGGAGTAAGCAGAGACAGACGTACACGGGGGCCCGGGTTTACTTCAGCTGTCAGGATGTCTCCGTAGGCGTCCGTCAGAGCTTTAGCTCCGCAGGTTAAGACGTCCGGACTGATGGATGATGGCTATCCACCAGAGGAGACACCATCCAAGGAATGCCAGACACGCTGGTCAAAGACAAGCTGAACATGAACCTGGAAGCCATGGTCTGAGAGATTTGCTTCCAAGGACAAGAAATCAACATAGAGGGATTGGAAGGACGTGAGCTTTGGAGGAGAGAGACGGTTCAGGTTAAAGTCTGAGATATATTATATAAAGTACGTATTATTTCTACGTACTTTTATATAAGTTCTCTCTGTCCGGAACACACCGGGCTTTCTCCAATGTAAACATATCTGAGTCAACCGTTACCAGTAAGCCTAACCATTGTATCTGTCAGTAGCGTTTAATTTCTGCACTTTAAAATGCGTTGAGCTTACTGATTGTAGATCAGACTTACTTATATAAGACCTGTGTAAAGTACCGAGAGATGCAAGAATGACGACAAAAAAAAAGAAGAAGAATCAAGTGAATCTGTATTTCATTATGTCCCAGTCAACTGCCTACCCACCCAATGCATTCTGGGACACGCAAACCCCATTTGACACTGGCCGTGTGGTTTCAGCACCATGGACAGATTCAGAACCATTCAGAGAGAAGAAGAAGAAGAAGAAGAAGACGCGTTCCTCGTGTTACAGTGTCTCTGCTGCTCCCTCATGATGAGGCATTAAGGTCAGTCCTAGTGTTGCATGTCTGGGTTTGAGAGTGATTACAAATGGCCTCTACCTTAATACAACCACCATATAAAAAAACCCCATTGAGCAGAGAAGACACATAGTATCAAATCAGCCTCAAAGTACACCCACAACTACAAGAGTTCCTTTATCACGGGGAAAACCAAAGTGAAGTACTACCTCCTGGCCAGAGATGAAATGCTAGTTTTACATGTGACGCACACTGATGCTCAGCCAGACAGGCTGGTGATGAAGCAGAGGCCCTCCCGGTTCCACCTCCTCTTCTTAAAAACAGAAGTCCCCCGGCGCGGCTCCGGCTCCGAGCCGATGCGCTATAGGCGGACCGAGGGGTCGGCGGTTCATCCGTCAGAGAGGCTCCTCGCTGATGGACGGCACTCAGAGCAACGCGCGCCCCGATCCGCTGCAGCCCGAACCGCCGAGGAAGGGCCTCCGCAGGAAGAGAAATAAATAAATAAGCAGCGACATCAAAGGGATGTTCAAAAGGAAAACAAAGCCTGCACACGTTCGTTTCGCAAACACACACACACACACACACACACAGGCGCATTGGCTCTCTCTCTCGCACGCATCCTGGCGAGAGAGAAACGGGAGGCGGAGGGGAAAAAATACAAAGGACTGAAAGCGTACACATAGTTTACTCTCCGATGACACTCGGCTTGAAGAAAAATCTAGACAAAACAAGGCAGAGTGGCCAGAATTGAAGTGTTTGATGGTTCGATACTCACTCTGAATAGACTCGGAGTGAATAGACTGTGTACAGTTCCAGGTTTGTCATTAAAATCTACAAAAGAACACGGTGATCTTCATCCTCACGTCTTCCACACGTCTCATTGAGGGGGATGAACTGCCGCTGCATGTCACCTTCATCACCAGCCACACAACTGATTAATATTAAGCCTGGGGATATTTCATATGTCTTATATCGTCAACAGATACCTAAAACCAACACTTCACCCTGATGACAGGGACTCCATTCAGACACACTGTTGCACTTCCTTTATCACAATGAACGTTTGCTGAAAACATAAAACGTAAAAAGGTCTTCAGGAACCAACGGGGCTCAGAGCAACGGACCACTTAGATGGAATTTGTTGGACAATTGCAGAACATCTAGAACATCTTCCTGCCATCTGGTGAGCTCGGTTGGGATTAAACTACGCTAACGCTAACGCTATCCTCCTCCCAACCAGACGAACGTATAAGACCGACCTGCGTTTGAGTGTGATCAATAATTCGACGGAGCGTGTGACCAGTTGGGGCGTTTTATTTCATGCATGTATTGATAGTGAACTGGGATGGTGAAGTAGGACCAGCAGGTGAAAATGGAGACAGAAAAAGTTGAAGAAGCTTGCATGAGGTAACTTCATGCAATCATCCACAAAAAGTAGTTTTAGCTGAAGAACTTTCACCCGTTTGAGACCCACAGGATGCTTTCAAACATGCGCCTACGTGTAATTGTGTTTGGGTTCAGAATTCCAAAATGTGCAACATTTTATCGACCAAAAAAAAAGCCCAACAACAGTGCGTTGTGATGCCAGTTAACACCTTTTAGCTTCGCTGCTTTGAGCCGCACTCAGAAAAAGGGAAAGAACGCGGCATCATTTACATTTCTTGACCAGGCGTCTTGGATTCACCGTGTTTCTTTCTTTCTTTTTGTCTCGTTTATTTGATTCCTGGGAACTGCAGCTAAATGTTATTGTTTCCACGATCGTGGATATTGGCAACCGGGAAAAACCTCTGCAGACTCTACGAGCGCCGCGGTCGGCCGGGGAGCCTTGCTTGCGTTGGCCTTGAGTTAGTCAGCAATGGGCGCATCCCATGAAATATTGAGGAAGCTGCAAGGGCTGGGGCCTCATGTAGGGGTGTGTGTGTGTGTGTGTGTGTGTGTGTGTGTGTGTGTGTGTGTGTGTGTGTGTGTGTGTGTGTGTGTGTGTGTGTGTGTGTGTGTGTGTGGGGATTGCCTGACGGTGGAAGCGGTGGATGTTGTGTCAGCTCCCCCAAACCAAAACAAACTCCTTAGCCCCCCGGTGCACTCCTAAAATCAGAAAAGTGGATTGCAATATACCTTCCATTGAAAATATACCATTCTCTGTGTTGTTTTCTCACCCTCTTCCCCCCTCCCCGCTCTCCTCTCTGTCTCTCACAGACACACACACACACACAGACACACACACACACACACACACACACACACACACACACACACACACACACCAGCCGGGCCTCTCCGAGATTTAATCTCATCCTTATTCCCGTAGCCTTAATCTTTTCGTTTCTTTACATCTCCATTTCCACATGCAAATCAGTTCTTCTCATCTTTCTGCCTATTCTCCTTCACTTTCTGCTCTTTCTCTCTGTTTTCCAATCAGCCGACAGAGCTGCTGAATATGTGTGTGTGTGTGTGTCTGTCTGTCTGTCTCTGTGTGTGTGTGTGTGTGTGTGTGTGTGTGTGTGTGTGTGTGTCTAGTCAGTCAGCGAGCTACAGTACCGACAGTTTAGTACAGTTGAAAGAGCACATCAGACTGCTGCCCTGCTCCCTCTAAGGGCTGATAATATGAGCCCTTCTTACCTGTTAGGAGCGAGTGAGCCGCCGCTCCTCCCTTTAAATGAACTTCAGAGGGGGGAGTCGGACTGACAGGAACACAGAGAGGGCTGCCCCGTTTGACTGGCGGTCCTGTCAAGGTGAACCCACGGTGCTCTCTCAGGCCCCGCGCTGCTTTCCACAAGGCTGCCCCCCGCTGAGCTGATTGGGCCTTAATGGTACAGTAATGACCAAAACAAGCCCACACACACACACACACACACAGACACACACACACACACACACACACACACACACACACAGACAGGCAGCCTCACTATTGTCTCTGGTAAAGGGTGCATTATCTCAAAAGATTTCAGAAACTTGAAGGTCTAAGCCAGCTAATTTAGCAAGTTAGCATCAGTTGAGCCTCCCTATTAATCTCTGTTTCAAAGTGTGCGAGGGAAAGAGAACGGGCTGAGTTGTTTGAGAAAACCATTAAGAGTGTGCGCTCGTCCCCCGACAACTTCTGCATAGTAATAAAGGGCCTCTCTTTAAGCCTCAGCACCTTAATCGCCTGTATGATGACACTTTATCTATAGTTTGTGCATATAATCAGCAAACTAAAGGGGGCGACCCCGGGTTGGGGCGGGGGGGGGGGGGGGGGGGTTCACCCGCTGACATTTGACATCTTTATAATTAACTGGGAAGGTCTAATCTCTGCCTTCAAAATGACGCGTGGCCACATTCCATTTAATATGCTCATAAGCACTATGTATTATTCAAATATGCAGATGAGGCTCCGTTAGAAAAACAGACTTTTTGACACGGGTTTTTCCTCTCTCTCTCTCTCTCTCTCTCTCTCTCTCTCTCTCTCTCTCTCTCTCTCTCTCTCCCCCCGTCGCGGCGGGCTTACGGGGGCCTGCAGGGATCAGAGAGCAGCGGCCCCCTTCTGAAATTTTCATTCCCCGAGAAAGACGTCAAAGTTTTCTCCCTCGTCTTCTTTCGTCCGCATTCAAGCTACTCGGGAAGACGGAAGTGAAAGCAGCTTTTGTTTTAAGAGTAAAAGCAGTGAGAAACTGCTGCATCAAGCCCTCATTACTCTATATATATAAAACCATTTTTTGGGGGGGACAGGGGCCTCAGAGGTTTACTAGTTTTGCTCGGAGGTGTTCGGAGGACTCGGCCATCTTTAGCCTGAGTTTAAACCAGCAGAGCTCTTAACAGGGCTGGAAGAAAGAGCCTCTTATGTTCGCTTTTGGCTTGAGTTACTTTTGAGAGGCCGGCGGTCTCCGGGTCAGAGGCTTCAGTGAGCCGGTAACCACTACACGAAGCCCTCAGTCCTCACCGGAGCCTCGCGCCACATTCACAACCTTAAATCCTCTCACTTCACTTCAGGGAGCGGCTGAAGTCAGACTTATCAGTACTGTGTGTGTGTGTGTGTGTGTGTGTGTGTGTGTGTGTGTGTGTGTGTGTGTGTGTGCGTGTGCGTGCCCTCGTCTAAAATGCTATTCTTTTCTTTCAATCCATATTCATGAATCACTTAGACGTTTTGAAAAAAAATCAATATCACACTACAATTACACTGCGGTGAGGTCGTGCACTCTCATTATCTGGAGATCCACGCATGCAAACTATACACTAAACAAATACGCCCTTATTCTAATTAATACAACGTGGAATATTCGGTGCGTCTTCTCAGAATCTTTTTAGAAACACACTTGTACATATTCAAGTCCTTTTGAAGTGTAATTCACTTCATCAAGTGCTGCTTTGTGAAGATGATGTTGAATTAGGACAGAACGGTAGTGCAGCGATGTCACCTGACACCCTTCAGTCCTCCGGTGTTACTGTCTCACTGGTCAGCTTGTGTCATTTGTGACTAAAGTGTAAAGTAGACTGTTCTGCGCTTCGCTGCACTGTGTCGATTGTTCTAAGCTTGAATATTAAAGACCAATAAAAGAAACAGCTGTCTGCTGTACTCGCCCTCTGTCTCAGGTTTATCCCCAGTTTGCTGTTTGGCTTGTTATCGAACGGCATCAAATCACCTTTTTCTTTTTTTTTTCTTTTTTTTTGTTCCTTAAAGGTTGTAAACATTTGTAAATGCTTGCATGTGTTGAAAGGCGTATTAGGTTTTCTCCCTGGCGTCCGTCGGGGTTTATCGAGTGTGCTGTTGTTGATCCTGGGCCGTGAATCCTTCCCCTTGCCCTCTCCTCTGCCTGGAGCCTGGAGCCTGCCCCCCAGCTCCTCCACAACCTCCCACTGAGCTCCCTCCGTCTCCGGCTTCATCTCCAGCTCCGTCTGTCCGGCTCTCCATCGCTGCTCCCGCCTCCTGTCTCATGTCCCTTTCAACTAAACTCTGGGCTTTTTTTTTTTTAAATATCTGTGTTCTATTCAAGCCTTTGTTATTCAACCTTCTCTCATTTGTAATTTATATGTAGCTTATATATATATTGTCAACTTCACCTGTTGATAGATCGAGTTTTCCAACTTCTATCTGCAAACACTTCACCCGTCTCATTCAAAAGGTATAAATCTATGGTAGAACAAACAATATGTTGAACGCTTCATTTTGTTCTTGCTATCCTTAACAGCTTTAATGTTTGTAAAGGACTCTTAAGAGGTTCTGTTCGTGTTAGGTGAATATTTCCTACAAACATTTTTTCTTTGTTACCTAAATTAATCTAGCTTTTATTTTGTAAGTGCCTTTTTACGTTTTTTGGGCCCTTTTTATTTTGAAGTCCTTCTGGCGAAACCGGAAGCCGATACAAGCCGCGTCAGAGAATATAGTAGCTTGACTTCGGATTTAGAAAAGTAAGCTAATTGACGGTGCAGACGATAACAAAAGTGTTTTAAGGTATAATTTCTCTGCGATAAGAGTTCATAAAGTACCGGTTAAACACCTAGCGGGAACGGGAACAAGGTATTGTGTGTTTATTGTGTTTTTGATGTATTTCTGTTTCAACTAGATGCTAATGTTAGCTTAGCAGGGATAGCTAAATGACTAAGCTGTAATTTTAAGCTAATGCTAGATTCCGTTTTTTACATTTGCTTTTGAAAAGTATATATGAGAGAAAATGTTTTATTAATGCTCCCATGTATATTTAAATGTGTTAAAGGAATATTTAAACTTGTAAGCTACAATGTTTATTGTTTTGTTTAGGTGTGTTAAACCCATAGAGTTGGACCCTCTGGAGTGGATGGTATGAGTTTGGCTAGCTATAATGCTGGTTATAATGATGGCTAATGTGGTGACGTTTGGAGGAATAGTTTGTTGTAATTGGGTAAAACGCTTGCTGTCTTGCCGAGAGGTAGACGAGTTGATCGATTCCCGCTCTCACGTTTTGCGCGGTTACGCCAATAGGCGGTTAGCTTGATTTAGCATAAAAGACTGGAAGCAAATGGAAACAAACAAGTAGCCTAACTCTGTATCTCTGCTTTGTTTCATAGTACAAAAGTAATTGAGCCTGTCCAACACAATAGTACACACAACGCCCCAAAAACAACACGCTTCACTTTATGCACCGGTTAATATTACAGGTGTTGATTGGTGACGCACCCTTACAACAGAACTGCATTGTCGATTTATGTTTTGAGGGAAAAAGAAGTTTCTAAACGAAGTCCGTGTAGGGAGGAGGTCAGGGTTGATGGATGGAGTCAAACAAACGCAGGACGTTCACCTGACAGGCCGCTGTCCATGTCCCACGTGAAGCTACATGAAGCTACGGCGGCTACGTGGCTACGTAACCACCAGGATATGCTACTAAACCTAACCTAAGTAGTTTCGTTTTGTTTCAATTCATGACGTTAACCTCGCGTTTAAAACTGTGACTGTGATCCCAGAGTGAATACGTTTCCCCTGTGAGAATGCCGTTTAGCTGCTTAGCTTAGCATAACATATCTATGCTAAGCTAAGCTACATTATTACTGTACAGATATGGGATGTGGTATTACTCAGCTCATCTAATTGTTGGCATGAAAGCTAATAAGAGTATATATTTTTTTGAATGTCATGCAACATGTTCTCATTCTTCTGCTTGTGAAATCTAAAAAGGTGGCATATTATTGTTGTTATACGTGTTTTCTCGTACCCAGGGGAGGCACACTCCGCCGCGAGCAACATCACCGACAGTTTGACTACACAATGCCCCACAGAAACGATGCGCTGTAAAATGTGCGTGGGGTGCATCACAGCATCTCGTGCGTCTGTCCGCCAACAATTCCTCTCCGCGAACACGTAAAGAAGAAGGATAAAAAAAAAAAAAACCCAGTCCTTGTCGGCAGCCATATTGGCTGAATGATTTATTACTTTTCTCACATCCACCTGTTGTTTTTCATAGGGACTAATTAGAAGCCTACTGTGTGTGTGTGTGTGTGTGTGTGTGTGTGTGTGTGTGTGTGTGTGTGTCATAATGTAACGTCACTCACAGAAAACACGGGGGCAGATTTGCCCAAAAATAAACGAGGTAAGAAATAGTTCCCGTCGTCGGTCGTTGTGAGGTGAGAGCAGCAGGCGGCTTCATCTGTTTCGGTGTCTTGGGACTGCATCACACGATACTTTGTGGGGATATTTTTTTGAGGAGAGCGACGTCTTGATTAAGTCTTATCTCACTGTTTTAACGCGCTAAATTTAACAAGCAACATTTTCCCCCTCTTTATGCCCTTTTCTCCCACTTTGCTCCCTCTTTCTCCCACTTACCAACCCCTCTTATCTCTTCGACACATCTCTCTCCCTCTCTCTTTCTATCCCTCCGTTTCTAGGCCCTGCAGATTGTCACTGTTATTTACCAAATATAGACTGACAAAGAAGAAGTGGGATTTTTTTACTGATTGAAGATCAAAGTGGCAAAGTCTCCTCCTCGAAGCCCGCCCCTTCTATTAGCCGCCCTTAAGAACAGAGGAAAACATCAATTTCTCGCACATCAATGGCGGCTTCATAATCAATTGAAAAAGACACTTGTATGGGGATGCAAATCTTATCTTTGTCTTATTAGAGCTTTTAGAAGATGCATGTCGGGATTTAATGTTACGAAATAAAAGGGGGTCGCTTTTTTTTAATCTAAAGATGCAGAGGCGTTAGTAATGGTCGAAATCAAAGCGCAGAGACTGTGGTAATTACTGGAGGAGTTTGCCTATCCTTATTAATATTGATCAAATATTACTGTGATCTGATCTCTGGGCTTATGATGAATTTGGAAGGTGGTTAACGAGCACAAAGAAGAACATGGCACTCGTTTTTTTTTTTTTTTTTCCTCCCCTCTGGTGCAACAACCGTGAGCAACTGTCCGTTTTCGTCTTGTTGAGATTTTGACCATAAAAGAGAGAGAGAGAGAGAGAGAGAGAGAGAGAGAGAGAGAGAGAGAGAGAGAGAGAGAGAGAGAGAGAGAGGGCAGGAAAAAGCCCGTTGTGTTTGAGGTGAAATTGTTACAATACTTAAAGATTTTTCACCTCTCATCTTTCTTTCTTTTTTTTCCCGCCTTGAGTCGTATAACAAAGTGATGCACCCTCGACGCCGTTTGAGTGTTGGAAAAAAGACAGTTGTGTCAAAGGGAATTCAAGGTTGCTTCTCCATTGACCTGATGATGATGATGATGATGGTGTGCGGCGCTTTAAAAAACATGGCCCTAAATGAGCCGCTGTCCTCTAGGCGAGAGGGATGCACAAAACACGCCGCCTCGACAATGCCGCGCGGATGATCACAGAATGTTAAAAGATCCTCATTTTGAAGTGTAAATAAGGCGGGCTCAGAAAGTGTTGCCGGTGCGGGGCACGATATATCCCGATTCTTTCGGAAGCTCGCTTGCGTTAAGCGATGCTTAAGTGCCAACCAAAGAGATCATTTCGCGCCCGGGTGTATATGTACATGGGAGCATCGCAGGGGATCGGCAAAATTCATTAGTGTTTGTTTCATTGAGATTCACATACCAAAATCCTCCAGCTATGAGCGCGTAAACAAAAGAGTGAGGGCGCTTTGGAGCCGTGTGGAAAAGCATTGATTGCTGCTCACTTGAAGCCTTCAGGAGTCTGTCGGTACACAAAACTTCAGGCCAATTGATTTTTCTGCATTAATTTCTCAATTAGGATGCTTGAAGGAGACCACGAGGGCTGCAGCCCAAAAAAAAACTCCGGTTAAGGTGGAAGCATGAGGCTTTGGGGCCTTTAACTGTGTGTGTGTGTGTGTGTGTGTGTGTGTGTGTGTGTGTGTGTGTGTTTGTGTGTGTGTGTGTTCGTGCCGTATCTGATCTGCGTAACAACAGAACTATCTGTATGATAATGAACGATTTTTGGGATCAATTTTCAGGGAAAAAAAAGGGGATACCTGAGAGGTAATCAATATTTGAACCAACTGTGCCCTTAAACTTCGTACACTCACATCCATCAGAGTCCAAACATTCACACAACAGACCTCTCAGAGCCGCTTTGAGCGTACAGCGTGCGTCATATCGACAACGAGAAGAGAGGAATCGCACCACTGGACGTGGTTTGGTTCCAGTCGTTTGCACGGCTAAGGCTAGTTCACGACAGGCTCCTCATAGTGAGGAGGAACGTGAGAGTTGTTCAAAAATGGATTCATGTCACTTACTATTTTTTAGGGGTTCAACACAAAGTTGTGCATTAAACTCTCCGAACCCTTAAGTTTCCTGCTTTTTTTATGAAGTTTTGTACGTACAGGTTGATCATTCACACATCCCTACCTTCTACTGATATTCTTAAATCTTAAACTAATAGAGGCTGTGAATGAGAAGAAGAGTTTATGTACATGTGGCCATGGCTCACGGTCTGATGAATAGATTTTTAGTTCACGTCTTCGCGCGTTTTTTCTCTTTCTCGTGCCGATAGAAGCAGAAATATGCGATAAAGAGGAATGAGCCTTTGCATCAACTATAACCTGCTCGCAACTTAACCTTGGATGGTGTTTCGATTTCTTTTGACTCTTTTCGAACAAAGAGCTTCCGCCGTCTCATTAACGGGCTCGTCTTCCATTCTTGTTAATGAAAATGTAGCCAAATGAACACGTCGGCGCTCCGGCTCGTACCGAGAAGGGCGACTCGTTTGCCTTTCCGAGGTCGCGTCTCCGTTGTGTCGCTCGTTAATAACTGTGCACGTGGAGAGCGTTAAAAGATGCAGTTTATTTCTTCTGCGCTAAAGCTTTTTCCAATAATTTACAGCATTGAAAGAAAAAGAAAAAGAAAAAACAGCCGCTACTTTATAACTCGGCAAATGAGCAGCGGTGACAGGTTCCAAGGAGGAGAAAAGGTTACTTTATGTCTCCACGGTTTGATTTGATTCTCTACAAACATGACGCAAAATAAGGTGTGCAGAACCTTTGCAACCAAACCTTGTCCTTAATTAAATGAAAGTGCCTTGAATAACTTGGACAACAGCCCTGATCTCACTGAACGAGCTGCACAATATCTTTTATATCAATATCGTGCGAGTTCCTCGAACTGTGCAAAAATTGAATGAATGTCAATGCATGTAATAAAGCCTCAGCTATGCACACAGTTTAGACGCAACGTAGCCGACAAATGCTCAAAACTCACACGCAGCCTCACAAAGCCAAACGGCCTCCATCGTGCACACAATGACCCTTCATTCAGGCTCCGAGAGGTCAACGTGGCCCCACTGTGATTTTAATTAGTCGGGAACATGAAGATGACACTGTTTCCTTCTCTTACTTCTCGCACAAAAAAAAAAAAAAAAAGGCCTCCTGCTTCCTGTTTGAGAAAGCGCCTTCTGTGAGACGCTCTCCCGGTCTCTCAGCCGACAATCGCGACGCGGCGTCTCCCCATTGAGCACCCGGAGACGTGGAGGGTCCCGCATACAAGAGCGTCGGAGAAAGGGAGAGCTCCCTATTCGCTCCTCAAATCACAAAAGCAAGAGGTCAACGGGAAGCCTCTCTCTCTCTCTCTCTCTCTCTCTCTCTCTCTCTCTCTCTCTCTCTCTCTCTCTCTCTCTCTCTCTCTCTCTCTCTCTCTCGTTTGTCCCGTGCATCTGCTTTTTGGCTTTTTGTTTTGTCGGTGAAAAGGTTTAAAAACAACAGAAGTCAAGAGATTAAATTTGCTGTCTGACTTCTTCATTAGTGGCTCCATCCAACTCTTCACAAGGGGACGCATTCTTAAGAATCCGTGTGTGTGTGTGGGGGGGGGGTTATCCATCCATGATTCCTCTTCTGGTTTCATTATACAGTCTGTAACTGGCGTCTGCGTTGCGCTGCGTGTGAGTCCACAGACGGTTTAGTGGCGAACACATACCGTTTTCACTCCCAATCAAAAATCAGCGTATATAAAAAAACCCTCTGGCTACCTGACTGTAAAGCGAGTGTGAAAGTGTGACTCAAACCATTAACCCGCCGGCGAGTATACCATTGACCTTTAAGTAACATTTACCAGCCAAGCAGCAGCAGCAGCGGCAGCAGCTCGGCTCTCCCCTCCCTGCATGAGACGCTCGCCGTGACGGACAGGTGAGCGCTTGTTTGTGTCCCGTTGGCGCTCGCAGGTCGCCGTATAGTCTCTCTGGTGGATTCCGTGTTTCAGAGAGTTCAGGACCTGCCCCGGTACCTTGATTAATGACTTATCGCGTCCGGTTCTGAAAAGCGCTTGGCTGTTTGTTTTTGGAGGCGACGCGAGAGAGAGAGAGAGAGAGAGAGAGAGAGAGAGAGAGAGAGAGAGAGAGAGAGACACACACAGCCCACGTATAGCTGGCTTTAACACGGTTCTGGAGACGCTCGGCTGCTGCTTGAGTCCAATACGACTACAGTGATATGAAAAGCAGCGCACCTGCATAAATCATGAGTGTCCAGGCAGAACACTCCCGATCCCACTCCTGAGATTTTTTTATACAGAGGGAGGGGCGGGGAGGGGGGGGAAACCGAGGCTCTGTATCCTGAGATTTTGGTTATTGATTCATAAACTTTTAACCTAATGAAATGCTCGTTGGGCTGTTTGTTATATTAGTTGCGACGTCTCTGGAGGGCGATATTGATTTTAGATGAGTGCAGAGTCACAGGCCAATGTGACTCACTCTTCATTATCCTCTTCCTCCGCCGTCTCCGTTGTGACTCCCGTTGTAGATTGTGTGTGTTTTTTTAACACTTTAACACGTTTGCGTTGACTCCACTGAGTCTATATGTGGAGAAAAGATATTACCCTCGGCCCTAACCTAGGTTTTCGGTCAACACTCCGACCATTGTGTTTTTTAAGATTCAAGGACTTAAGAGCGTGATTCCTGCATATAAAGCTTTTTATTTGTATTCATCAAATGCATTGTCCTATTGTGTCAAATGATTGGAGCGCTGAGGGGCAAAGGGAGCACAGAGGCTCCTTTTCTATAAGTACAATAAGAGAGAGAGAGACGCATATAAAAGCTACATATGCAGCACATAAATAATGAATCATTTTTCCAAGGAAGCGACTCTTTCCACATCAGTTTTTTTTTTTTTTTTTTTATGTAAAGAATACAAAACACAACGCAAATATTTCTCAGAGTAACACAAATAAATACACAAAGAAGTATTGTGCAAAAAAGGGAACAGTGAAGTGCTGAATTTAACAAGAAAACACAATTAACCATTTACGCATAAACGCAAAAGCATGCATCCAGATGTTTGTTGTCTGATTTGCTTTTACTCTAATGAATGATATATTAATATATGAATAATACGCGGTATCTTTTCATAACCAGGTGAATCAGACATCTATTTCTCTCCTTCCTGTCCATTCCAGAAAAAAAATAGGACAAGGACCATTAGTATACACACGTAATTACGGCTAACTACGGTATTATCCCGCTGATAGAATTCATACGAGCCGCGCTTGACGATAAAATGCCAAAATACTTAACGGCATCTCTGCCAACAATAGAGGGAATCTGCGCTTGGCTAAATGCAACTAAAGTTAAATGTTAAGTTTCACTTATTATCAAGAGAACAAACTTCATTACTGTGAATAAATCAGAACCACAGTTACCATAAAACAAGCATATTTCTGTGAGGGGGGAGAAAAGGCAAAAATGTCCAGCAGTAATATGTTAATCGGCACAGAGAGACCTTTTAGCTGGTGTGTGGTTGGCAACGCTGGATGCATGATGGGTAATTAACTGTTTGCGAACGCAGAGGAGGAGGTGCACCGCGTGCCGCTGCTGCTGCTGCTGCTGCTGCTGCTCGAGATGAAACAATGACGGTGTTCACAGAGAAGTACGTGATTTCTCAAAAGTAGTTTCTTTGAGTACTCGTGTAGTATTCATTTGACCGGATATTTCTTTCTTTCTTCTTTTTTTTTTTTTTTTTTTTTAGCCACAGATGTAAAAGTAGAGTAAACGCTGTTCAGAGTAGAAATTACAAAAACAAGAAGCAGAATTTCATGACAAAGAATCAATAAAATATTATATCTATATATGCTTTTGCATGTAGACTGTGTACATGAGGTAGCACATACAGTGCATGTTAATTTAATTTGACATCTTTTATTTATTTATTCCCCCTTTTAAACCACAGGATCAACACACATAAACACATGTGAGGACTTAAACACTCGCTCCTATCCTCTCTGCTCTCTCAAATGGAGCTTACCGACTCCGGATCGACTATTTCATTATTCAACGTTAAAAGAAATCACGTCCCGAGGCTCCTTTTGAAATCCAAAAAGAACCGTGCTTTGTGTGAACCGCTCTCTGGCTACCTGTAGGAGTGCAATCGTAGAAACCAAACAAGCAACATTAATTAGTACATCTTGTATATGCATATTGTTGTATTTCAAGTCAAAAGCAAATGGAATATCTTTGTCGTCATTAGGATCTTTGTGCCCTGTGTAGAAGTAGCATGCAAAATCAAACGTGTGGATATGAGAGGCACAACTGTGTTGGGTCAGAACCAGTGTCTGGATTCACCATCAGGGCTGCAGCCGGAGAGACTGCACAACAGAGAGCTGAAGTCTGGCCGATCAGACGGCGGAGAGATGTGTGTGCCTCGTGACTCTTCCTCCACGCTCCGAGACGTGGAAGTGCACGGATGAAACCGCGGCACGGCACACGGAGCAGAGGTGAGCGCGTGGAGAGAAAAAAAAAAAGAAGAAAAAAAAAGCCCGCGCAACACAGAACGAATAACGCCAACACAGAAAGAAAGCCGCGCTCCCATCGTTGGCAGCCTATCATCGTCTTATTAAAGGGTCCTGTAGATTAGAATCACCGGGGCGGCGTCAGAGCCAGGTGTCCCCACGGCGAGGCGTGATAACACGCTGCCCCCCCTCCCCCGGTAAACTCTCAGGTGCCTGCTGAGGCAATCCGGGGAGAGGCCAGAGCCCGGAGCTCCTCCTGCTTTTGGTCTGGTCTGTTGTGGTGCTCAGGTTTGGAGGGCCCCGAGCTGCAGGGGCGCCTCTTCTTCCACCGGCTGCCTAAACAGACGCCACTGGGTGAGAACCAAAAGACGGCCGTCCCCGTCCTCTTCCTCTTCCCCTTCCTCACCCCTGCTCCCCTGACACTGCCGGCTGGGCTGTAGCAGCCGGCTACCGCGGCGGCTCTCACCTCTCCCCGATTATGAAAGCACATCACAGTGATCGCCGAGCGGTGTGCAGCCTTGCTTTCTCGGGTGCCGGTCTAGTGTGCGTCGGCATAGATTCACAACACTTTTAGTGCTACCGTGCACACGGTGCCTCCTCGCTGCTGTTTGACAACGCCGCTGAGAGCAGATACAGAGGAATTACTGTCACAACATTTGTTCTTGTGCGTCTTAACGGCGAGATGACATGAAACAATATTTTTTTTTTTTTTTAATCAGCAATTCTACGTCTCGTTTTGATCTTATAGTGATTTATTTGCCGCTCGGTGTTGCAATGTGGTGTAAAGTGTCACCTGGATGTATGCATCGGCTCCTCTGCGCTTCACGCGGCTACATTTGAAATTCATTGTTGATTCTGTGATTGCTCCGTCAAAAATATCAGCTCTAATAGAAACTGCATTTCCTGAGCTGATGAGATAAGGTTAGTGAATCACCGGTGCTGAGCTCATCACACACACAGACACACACACTCACACTCGTGCACAATCGCCTTGTTCAGCTGCAGCAGGCATCAGGTTTTTTTTTTTTTTTTTTTTTTCCCTTTATCCTCTTGCTTTTATTTATACATTATTATATTCAACGGAAGGTTTTTTTTTTTTCTATATGTTATTTCAATCTGTTTTTACTCAGAATAAATTATTGGATATTTTAGCATTTTAGCATTTTTTTTCTTTGTTGTTCCCTTTTTTTAAATCCTATTTTTTTAATTATTATGAACACATTAAATAAAAAAGCTATTCTTGCTAGAATAACTGAGTGAAATGAACAAAAAGCAGGACACAAAAACAAAATATGTTTTTTTTTTTGGAGACATATGCTACCTTATCGTTTCATGTTGTCAAATTCTACCTTACATTTTTAATTGAGTGCAATCATTGGCATGTCGTCTCAGACGTGTGTCTTTTTTTAGCCTGTATTTGTGTAAGAATACGACTCAGAACTGGAGCGTTCAGTTATTTGTGTCCGGTCTGGCTGCTGAGGGAGAAAATAAAATATAAAATAAAAAATAAAAGACAGTCTGTGCTGCCGGTGAGGGATTCAGGTTCGTCCCAGAGGACATCACACCTGTCAAGAAAAGCAGGATGCAATAACCCCCCCCCCCCCCCCAAAAAAAATAGATCTGAGGAAACATTATCTAATATAATGAAAAAATAGATCTAAAGCACTGACAATAGGGAAACAAAGCTTGGGAGTTTATTCTGCTTTGATAGGCCTCCATTTTTTTTTATGAACAACAACAACAACAAGGACAGGAGACAAAAAAATGTGCAAAAAAAAAAATAACTTTATAATTGAAGCTGTAACTTAAATGTGACCCCCGGTGCGACAGGCTGCTCGGTGGACGGTGGAGGGACGACCCTCTTTTCTCTCTCTTCTCTCCTTCCCTCCACCGGGAGACCGCCCATATTGTGCGTTTAATCCACATTTAACAAGCAGCGCCTATCTTACCTCCTATTCCACCATCACTGTCCTTGCTCCCAAACTGCCTTTTTTCCCTCCTCACATGCGTTTCACTGCAGTCGTCCGCCGGCTTCCTTCCAGCCTCTCTCTCTCTCTCTCTCTCTCTCTCTTTTTCCCTCCCTCCCTCTCTCTCTCTCTCTCTCTCTCTCTCTCTCTCTCTCTCTCACTCTCTCTCTCTCCCCCCCACCGCTCTGCTTTTTTTTTTTCTTCCTCCTATTTATGAAAACGTCACTTCAAGTCCCTCCCTGTTTGAATCTCATTAGTTTCTTGTGTGTTTCTCCCTGTCAATAATCCTGAATCCAGACTCTCTCTATTTCCATCCCTCTCTATCTGTCAATCAGCGCCCGCCTTTGAACTGAAAACCACTCCGACCAACTTCAACTCACTCAATCCGAGCGGCTCGGCTCCTTCTCCGGCTTCCTTCTTTTTTCTGCCAAAGATTCCCTTCTTTTTTTTAGTTTTGTACCAAACAACGCCAGAGCTTTTTTGGAAAACGCCAGTACAAGACCACCACCCCCCCTTCCCCTCCACACAAAAAAACTTAAACTCGGACTTTTTTTTCCAGATCGCCGAGATCAGGGGCTTTAAAACTTCGTGTTTTTTGCCCCCCGTCCCCCCAAAAAAAAAAAAAAGAGAGAGAAAATTTCTGCACGGGGAAAAATGCCGCAGCTCAACGGCGGCGGAGGGGACGATCTGGGTGCAAACGATGAAATGATTTCCTTCAAAGACGAAGGGGAGCAGGAAGAGA
>NW_027176650.1:1955538-1973038 GCF_023349555.1 Cebidichthys violaceus
GTCGTTTCATTGTGCCTGAGAGCAGCGGTTAGAAACGCAGTAAATTGTGCAACACGGCTGGAGAGATACTGCGGCGAGACGCTGTCGACTCTGTTTAATTCCACCCCTGAACTCCTATTTTTATTATTTAAATGTGTGCTCCGTGATCGTTACCTGTTGTTTCTCTCTGCGCCGCTTCCTCGTGTGTATATATATATAAAAGATGAAGTCAGTGCAAAATCCCGAAGCCACTTTTTGATCATCGAGGTGTTTCTATTTATTAGGAGACGTTTATTACAGCTGAACCCAGAGCTCTACCTGAACAGGGACTGTAGAATAGAAGAATAGATGATGATGATGATGATGATGATGATGATGATGAACGTGGAGGTTTTTTTTTCTTCTTCTTCTTTTTTTCGGCTGGTGGTGATCTTCCCACTGTACAGCCCCGGCCCCCACTGTCTGCAGCGCCCTGTGTGTCCGGCCATTAGAGCTTTGAAGTCGGGCGCGCCGCTGTAATATAACTGTATTAGACTTAAAGCTGGCATAAATAATTCACCTGGACATTGATTAGCTGTCTTGCTCCCCTAACGTGTCATGCGAGGCGGTGGATATGACTGCGTGTTTTATTGGAATGAGACTTCCTCCGTCATGAAAGGGTTTGATTCTCGCTGCTATTCCCTTCATTCACCGTCTAGCTGCTCTCGCTTTGGGGCGATGCTGTGCTATTTTATTTTTTAGGATGTTCAACATCTTTTCTTCTTTTTTTTTTTTTTTAAATCTGGGTTTTTGTGTTTAATATAAATTGAGATAATTGATTTCTGTATTTCTCTGAGAAATGAAAACAGTATTTTCCTTCTCTCTGCTAGCACTGCTGCTGCTCGTCTGTCTGGATGTTTTACCTGCTTTTTTTTTTTTGTTTTGTTTTGCATGAAAATAAAATCCCGGATGTGGCGGTTACCATAATATGTCTGACCTCTGGGGAGCCATAATCAGAGAGAATTTGTTTTTCCTACCACCTCAGTCCAAGGAGGCTCACAATTTAGCATCATTTAGCAATTTGACATGACTTTGTGCCCGGGCTGTAAAAAGCCCTCGTGTCCTCTCCTCTCCTCTCCTCTCCTCTCCCTCCTCCCCTAACCTCTCACACAAAGGCCTGCTGGATCACTGGGTGCAGGTTGAATTGGAGAAGTGGCCTGCCCAGCTCACCCCCGGGTTTTCTATCTCCTTTCACTTCCCTCCCGTTCCCTTTGCTCTCTCTCTCTCTCTCTCTCTCTCTCTCTCTCTCTCTCTCTCTCTCTCTCTCTCTCCCTACCTCTCTTCCTTCTTGCCGTCTCTCCCCTTTTTTTTTTTTTGTTTCCTAACGCGGGGCTTGTGAATAAAAGGCGGCGGGGTTAACTGCGGCCGCTGTGGGCTAACATCACACCTCAACAGGTCTGGAGACGCCGAGGCTCAGGGAGGGGAGAGCGAGGAGATCTGGGCGGCCCGGCTCTCCTGCGTCGGGGCTGCAAGGGGCCGTAAATCCACCGGCTTTATTTACTGCCTCTCGGACTTATGAATGTTAAGATATTTGACGCCACCCCCCCCACCCCCCCTGGCCCAGTAATTCTCCAAGCCCGGAGACTTTTGGCGGAGGTTTTGAGTTTCGACGTATAATTACGAGTAGTTTTTAAAAAAAAAA
The DNA here is from genome assembly GCF_023349555.1 of Cebidichthys violaceus. Taxonomy (NCBI): domain Eukaryota; kingdom Metazoa; phylum Chordata; class Actinopteri; order Perciformes; family Stichaeidae; genus Cebidichthys; species Cebidichthys violaceus. Next base: position 1,957,199 of record NW_027176650.1, read on the forward strand.
AGAACAAGAAAGTGGAAGAAGTGGGTGGAAGAGGGGGATGAAAACGCAACAGCGAGCGTCCACCGCTGCGTTCAGAGTGAAAGAAGACGCTCCCGGAACCCGTGGCGATCCCACTACAACACGGTGGAGAGGCTTTGTGTGCTTGAAACAATAGCTTTTCTCCCCTTTTTCTCCCCTCTTTGTTCCGTCTTTTTTTTTTGTGCTCGTGCCAGGATCGCTCGTTCACCTTCTTTAAAAAAAAAAAAAAAAAAAAAAAAATACTACATCCACTCTCCTACAGGCGGACTCCCTTCCTTTATCATTGTTATTCCAGGAAGGCATAATGGAGGATTTTCTGCTCAGATTATTGTAATGAACATGCAGAAGTGAATGGAAACCGCCATTCCTCCTTTGTGCTCACGTGCACAACGTTGCTGTGGCCTTATCTGTTCTAATTGACACAGACAAGACGGTATCTTTCCCGAACGCGGCAGCGGCATAAGCATAACAATGGTATATCATATGGATTATGTGTGTTTTCGGCCTGCTGTAAATGGATTTTTTTTTTTTGGGCTGTGACAAGAGGAAAGATGGTTTAATGCGGATTTAAAGGAGAGGGCCCACACCTTATCAAATTGGCTTTACATGTTAATGGGGCCTAATTGGTGTCCGTGGGGGGAGGGGGGGTTTCGTGGCACAACGCGGCTGCATTCTGTGCCTCTAGCCGCAAAAATGCACCGAGTTTAGTTGGAAGGTTGCGCTCCTTTTGTCTTGCAAATCACTTTTGTTTACAAAGTATGGCGGAAAGCGACTCTCCCTCTCTCTCTCCCTTCCACTACTCCTTTTTGTGCTCCATCTCTCCCTCCCTCCCTCTCTCTCTCGCTCTCTCTGCTGTTCGTCTCATCCTAAAGAAAAGGTCCTTATTTTTCTCCGACTCAATAAACAGTCATAAAAAGCACAATCTGCTTTGGATTTAAGGAGTTAAGTCTGAGAAGGAGGGATGGGGGGGGGGGGCTGGGAAGCAAAGTTGGCACCATTAAATAAAAATTGGGCCTGCTAGACATTAGCGGTGCACAGCACATTCTCAGAGCTTAATTAGTCCGAACTGTAATTGTTCATGGTCTGCCAATAGGAGTAATGCTCAGGAAAAGTGAGTTGCACTAAATCGGCCCAGGGTTTTTTTTTGTTTTTTTTAAAACAATAAATCACTTGCATATTTGTGCCGTGATTCAGATGGAGGCTCGACCTCTCCCATCTCGACATGTGGTAAATTGTAAAGTCAATGAATCGCAGATGTAGGGGTTTGGGAGGTGGTGGTGTAGAGGAGGGGGGGACTCAGAGGGGGAGAGAGAGAGAGAGAGAGAGAGAGAGAGAGAGGGGGGGGGGGGGGAGAGGGAGTACAGTAAGGTTTTGTTAGTGCCTGGTGAATGAATGGAAAAGATTGTGCAGTAAATATTTACTGAGGAGATAGAGATATATATAGATATAGATATATATATATATATAGATATATATATATATATATATATATATATATATATATAGATATATATATAGATATAGATATATATAGATATGTATATCTCTAGAGCTAGCTGCTTGATTGTCTGATGCTGATGGTGTTGGCAGGCGGAGCTGTGTGAGAGCTCACGCGCCCGTCGCTCTGTCACTCTGCTTGAAGCACCACCACGTCACTTAGCGAGTGTGTTTCCAATCAGATCGTAACCGCTGCGGAGGGGATGAGGTGGCTCCCTGGTGGCGGTGCGAGCCGGGCTTGGGTGTAGCTGACGTTCAGCTGCAGTCGAGTCCGGTTTGGGGCTGAACCTTTTTTTTTTTTTTTTTTTTTTTTTTTTTTTTTTTAATTAAATCATTGACTTCATCGTTTTTAATGTAATAACGGCTAAATCTGATGCCTGATTCTGACTTCAATGTAACAGATTACGCCTGTTGCTCGTTAAGTCACAGCGCTGGATGTTATTTCTGTTTTCTTTGGGTAAAACAAATTATTGTCAGAGTGGATAAATCTATTACACCTCCTGTTACCCGTCCTTGTTCCTGTCAGTGAGCCACCACCACCACCACCACGCTCCTGCTCTCCTGCGCCTGAGCAAAGGAGGGAAAAAAAAAGGCATTAGTTTAGCAGCTGTGCACCCCCCACCCCCCTCTCAAGCCCCCACTGTAACCCCCCCTCCTCCTCTCCCAGCCCCCCCCCCCCCCCCCCCTCGCTCCCTCTCTTTCTCCCATGCATTTCTATAGAGCTCAACACAAAGATAGTACTGTACATCTGGAATGCAACTTTTGTCATCTGTTAAATATAGGCTCGCTCTGCTCCTGGCCCACAGGATTTGGGGCTCCCTGAAAACATGGATATTAAATTATTGCACGTGTGTGCGTACATGCAGCCACCAGTTACATTTGTATCCATGTAAGGAGCGCGTCGGTTTATTTTTATTTACCGGTTTTTCACTTGATAGAAAGCACATTTTTGCACTCCTCTCGAATTGTGGCAAGTTGAAAACAGCTTTTGTTTGGGTTTTTTTGGAGCATTTTTTCCTTTAATGTCTTTTTTAAAGGATGAAAATACACCAAACTTCCTGTCGCTACTTTTTCTAAACACTGTGGTCTTTTTTGAATTTTAAATCGTTGGAGCTGATCCGTACTCGTGTTGGTCGGTAGAATCTGGAGCTTCCAGACAACAGAGTGAACTGTTTCGAATAAAGACTTATTGAAAATGGTGATTATAGATTATAGATGATGAGGTTATTATTATCGCGTTGCTGCTGAAAAGATACGGTTAAAACATCGATCGATGGTGTTAGACGTGAAGGTTATGGTTAGGATTAGCTGGTCTCAAGAGATGATTAGAATTGGTATTTTTCACCAAGTGTCATAATTACAAAACTACTGAAAATGTCCTTTTTGAGAAGAACAGTTCTCGTGTTTTGTCCTGTGGAGCTGTACATGTAACCATAATTTTAACCACAGTGCAGAAGGGTTGTTGGAGCTCAGGTATCACACAAGTACTTCTGGAATGTGCGTTTTCTCTCTCTCTCTCTCTCTCTCGCTCTCTTTCTCTCTCTCTTCTTCCTCTTTCTTCGTCTTTTCTTGCCTTGAATGTGCATATTTCTTTAAGTTCATTCATAATGGGACCAGAGTGCTCCAAGCAGCCAAATGAGTTCACCAGTAGCGGAGTGGGAGGGAAAGCACGGCGAGAGGAGAGAGAGAGGGGGGGGGGGGTGCAGAGAAAAGCGGGAAATGTGTGTTTGGGCTCTGTGTGTGTGTGTGTGGGTGGGGGGGGGGACGGGGACGGGGGGGCCGAGGGTCGGACGCACAAAAGCGTCTGAATAGAGCGCATAATTGCTGTTAATGCAGGGCAATGAGAGCAGCGACAGTTCCTGGTTAGATGTCCAAACAATAGCGCCCCTAGGCTTCACATTCATCTCCCCGTTTAGAGAAGGAGACACACAGCGGGGACCGAGCGGAGACCAACGCCGGGCAAGTTTTCAGTTTGCAGCCACGCTTGACGAGCAGCATGTGTTCATGTGTGTGGTTTCTGCCCCCCCCCCACACCACCACCTCCCTCTCCTCCACGTTGCTCGCCGCGCTTCCCACACTCAAATGTCATCAAAAAAAAAAAGTGCCTTTAAAAAAAAAAAAAAAAAAAAAAGCTCCCGGGTGAGAGGGCCGCCCCTGAAGCCGGGAGGAATTCTGGTGGTGCCGGCCTTTCTGTTCTGGATCGTCAAGTGCGTTTTGGGGGGGGGGGGGGGTCAAAGGGCACCGGCGCTGACGTGCTTCCCTCTCTCACCCCTTTTTTTTTAGGGGTTGTTTTAACTGATAGGGAGCGCTTGAGTCTCCACCGGAGTTTGTTATTTTTTGTCTCCAGAGCTTGTGCGTGCGTGCGTGCGTGCGTGCGTGCGTGCGTGCGTGCGTGCGTGCGTGCGTGTGTGCGTGCAGGAGGAGGAGGTGCCACGCTGCCATCGCAGCTCTTAATGATCACGTCGGGCTGGATAATGGCTAGCCGGTGCCAGTGTGCAGTGAACACCTGTGGTACGCCGGCCCTTTCATGGCTGTGGCAGAATGCTCTGGAACGCACCACAGAAGAAGAATCTCATTCATGCTAATGTCTCTCTCTAATAATCAAGACAGCAGCGGCAGTTATTACCTCATCTTATTTCATCTCGTGGCAGTTTCAGCTCCTATTTCCTGTAATATTCCAATTACAACGTATTAAACATTGGTATGAAATGAGTTTATCTACATACAGTGTGACATGCAGATGTTGTTATTCAGCTGTTTTGCGTGTCTCCGGTCTTAATGCAGTCAAGGGAATGCCTGTGTGCCGATAATCTGCTCAGATGGCTACGAGGCGCTCGACACATAATGGAGGAGTTTAAGGTGATAAAACTCCAGTCAATGCATTTTTTGATCTGCTAATTAAACTTTTAATTGTGGCAAGGATAAGCTCCGAGGAGCGCTGTGTGCGATTGCGTCTCTGTTTTTTTTTTTTTGGGGGGGGGGGGGGGGGGGGGGGGGCGGAGTGAGTCCTGCTAATGAGGCGGTCGTCTGCTTTTGTTTGTCGTGTGAGGTGGTTGGATTGTAACCGCCCGCGAGAAAAAGGTGAGGGAGGTTTTAAAGAGCGCAAGCAGAAATAAATTAATCTGCTAATCTGCGGCTTATGGTGGGATTTGGAGGAAAACGTTGGCGAGATTACTTTAAATGCACAAGGCTAATAAAATGTAACCCCTTTACGCTGGCGTGCCGTGTGCAGCAGCGGTTACTTCTCTTCTTTTTTTTTTTTTTTTTTTTTTTTCTTTTTTTTGTTTATCTTCTAGTTGATGAACTAATTCCAGTGGAAAACAGATTACGGGTAAATTCTCTTAAACCAGCTGTTTAGAAACCTATTAGCCACAATAATAACGCGCCTGTTGTGAAGAGACAGCTGTCAGCTTGTGTGGCAGCATGTGAACGGTCTGTACATCCAGCCTACGCCGAGCACCAGAGCATCCGCTGAGCTCCCAAATTCAGCGTCGAGCAAATTGAAATGAATAAACGATGTTAGCGTATGCCGTCTGTGAACAGTTTATATTATAGATGGATTATTCTTTGAAAGTCGACATAAAATATATTTGTTTTTCTCATTTTGTTTAAGGATCCTCAAGTAATATTTAGGAACAGAATAAGAAAAACAAACAAATGTATGTATAGACAGACACCCCCCCCCCCCCCCCCCCCTCGTATTCATTTCCCTTCCACTGAGAGGCCGTCAGTGTCGGCCGTCGTTCGGGGTCAATTCCAAAAAAGTGAACAAATTGACTCGCGCCACTGAGTGAATTGTCAATTGGCTTCCTCCCTCCGGGGGTCAGAGTGAATGGAGGGTCTTGTTTGGACAACTGTCCCGAGGTGAGATGAGTGGACCGACAGACAGACAGACAGACAGACAGACAGACAGACAGAAAATACCTCAATATTGATATTGAGACAATATAGTAGGATTGGTACTTGTGTGGATATAATGACTAAGTAGGAAAAGGTAAATAATAGAACAGCTGTAGTCGTAGTAAACGACATCAGTTCACTGTTATGAAGCCTTTAATAAAACCAGGGAAAGACGACACTTAATCCATATTACCATATATATATATATATATATATATATATATCATATCATATCATATCATATCGATATGATATGTCTAAGTCGCCCTGAATCAACTGCTTGGCTGAAGCGGTGACCTGCAGTGCGTCGTCGGTGGCGGCTGCGATGGCGTCCGCAGTCTCCCGATAATAAATTAATAAAGTCGGGCTTGAATGACAGCTGATTTAGTAGAGCTCTGTGTTAAGTATTAAAACGTAGATTAGAGCCGCACATGTTCTCGTACTCCAGTTTACGTACTTTGGCACGGGCGTGTGCTCCTCCTGATCGTTCTACATCCTGCTTGCTTTAATGACGGGGGGGGGGGGGGGGCTTGACCCAAAAATGTTATTCCAGCATGTCCCCCCCCCCCACGGCGGTCCCATTTCAGAACCGTAGGAATGAGAGATTGGATTTCGTATTTTGTTTGGAAGCTGTTTGAGTGGAGCGATTCCTGTGAAAGTCCCAAATTAACACAGCGCAATTCCAAAGTTGATATAAAGTGTCAATCTGAAACTTGTTCGGTCATAATGAAAGTTCTGATTTGAGGCATCACCGAGCCGGGGGTGGGGGGGGGGGGGGGGTGGCCTTTGTGTCATGTGATGCGCGTCACGGTGCCCTTTAGAACCAGGAGGCTCTTTATCTCCTCTTTTACTGCCCCCTCTACCTTTATTGGCAGCCGCTTTTTGCGTATTTGTAATATCAATAAAGATAAAAAAAATTTAAAAAAATTCCAGCTTCGTCATTACAGGTGGCGTCAAGTGGTTTCAGGACGGGATCCTTCCGGTTCTTTTAATAGCTGATCTCAGGTCAACGTGGGCTCCGTCAGCCGGGCTCTGGAGCGTTTCTGCTGGACGAGTCCAGTTCTGCATGTATATAAAAGCCCCTTTTGTCCGTCGGGGACGACCCTTGCTGTCGTAAGGCCTGTATCTGTCTCCGCTCAGGCGGGCGGGCCTGCAGCGAGGATGCAGCAGCTGGCCGGTGGCCCAGGCACAGGAATGCTGTGTGTGCTGTTTAAACAGTGGCTCGTCTCAGTGCGGGCCTGGAGGAGCCGAGGGAAGGAAGTCGCTGCGTGTTTACATAGCTGAATTGTCCTTTGGGGCCCGCCCCCCCCCCCCCCAGTGTCTAATGCACTTCTGTTCAAACATTCACAAGTGTGGAGATGACCCCCACTGATGCTGGCGTTCACAGCTCTGCCTTCACCCTTGCCTCCGCTCTCGCTCTCTCTGTCTGCATGTGAACAATGAAGACTCATGGCCACTACTTTCTTCCCCACTGTGAGTGTTTGTTTGCTTTAAAACCTGGAGGCTCGGGCGATGGATACAATTCATCACGCTGAGACGTGAGGGAGGAGACGGATGAAGAAGAGATAGGAGGCTCCTCGTCGCTCTCTCTCTCCGAGGTCCCGTTCGACGAGGAGCCAGACGTTGACATACGGCGGAGTCCACCGAGCTAATTGTTGTTTGAATTACCCTGTTATGATCCGATGACAAATCTCCTCACGCGCTTTGCCACCGGAGCGGAAAATGCATCCGGGGGGGGGTGGGGGGGGGATTGGCATGATCATCGCGAGTGTGTAAACCTGGCTTCAACAAGATGGATAAATGCAATTATTGGGCAGACCTGGAGAGGAGGAAATCCATTTAAAGCCCGTAAAGCTAAGCAGGGGCCGTGGTTAATTCATTTGGCCAATTTACGGGTGATGTACGAGTGTCAGGGCACATTAGGCGGGGCGGGGGAAGAGGCGAATGTGTGTGTGTGTGTGTGTGTGTGTGTGTGTGTGTGTGTGTGTGTGTATTCATTTTTACACTCTGGTTGCAGAGCAGTCTCCTTGAGACCTATTTCCCTACTTCCCTCCGCTCCTCACCCCCCCTTTTTTCCGTCTCAGCGGACAAAACAAATGGAGCCTGGACGTGGAAATGACAAAAAGATGCACTGAGTGCACTGAGTGAGAGGGAAGAGGGATTGCTTTGCAAATGAGGTGAGGGAACGTGTCTGCGGTCGGCCGGGCGGCAGAGCGAACGCCACAGTGCTTTTGCTGTACCGAGAGCTCAGTCAGGTCCCCCCCCCCACCCACACACACACCCCCCCACACACACACACACACACACACACACACACACACACACACACACACACACACATCCTGCGAGTTTAATGACGGCTTTCTCTATATGCAGCAGCAGTGACCACGCTGTGACCATTCATAGTAATTAAATGTCCCAGAAGAGCAGACGCGTAACCCTTATTTCTTCTAGTGTCAATCAACCCAGTAACCACTCAACAAATATTTTAGATTTCTGTGGGTTTTTTTTTACCCCTCAGCTAAGCCCCGCCCCCCAGCAAGCAGGTACCACGGAGCCCACACTAACCGCAGTAACAAGTATCAACGCAACACAACGTAGCTCAAAATCCACAAAAACCTTCTTTTGAAAATCTGTTACACGAGTTACATTATATTATTCGCGGCCGCCTGATCGCCGTTGCTCCGCTACGATTGGCCGGTCTGCGTTCGAGGGCGGGGACCTAGCGAAGAGTTGTAGAAGTAAGTGAACGATAATGCATAGAAAAGTACGCTGAATTGAAGTTGTTGCCGTAGGGTTTGTTCTAATGTCGCCCTATCCCAGATTGACTTTCACACTCTCTCTGAACTCTGGAGTTTTCAAATTGTAATTACGGCGCGGTTCCCGATGTTTACTGCGGGTACGCTAAGCCCTCCACGCTTTGACCTGCTCACCCGAGGAACCTCTCCTTCTCGCCGGAGCGCTTGCAGTCTCACCTACGATGCTGCTAAACGCCGCTCTCAAGTTATTTTCGTCGGTGCTTCTTGTTGAGCGCGGACAGACGCGTGTTTATCAACTCTTGCAACACACTGACATTAGGCGGCTTCGCTCCGCTTAGTCTGTTACACAGCCATTGTCTCGCTGGAGTAAAAACCACTCAACGGTTACACAAGCCGAGCGGTATGCAAAAACAGCGGTTAGGTCATAGCCGGGGCGGGTGAGAGGCGTTGAGGGAAGCTTTGGTTTACAGCTCCGAGCCGCAGCCTGAACCAGGGCAGGGTTCGCTATCAGACAGAGAAACACGAGAGGCTTAAAGACCTCTGTCACTATGATGCCGATGCTTTTTAAGTGGTTGCGATCACGCTTAAGTGCCTCTTGGTTCCGTCGATTCGGGTTTTGCCGGTGTGTGTGTGTGTGTGTGTGTGTGTGTGTGTGTGTGCGTGTGCGCGTACGTGATTGCCGTCGGTGTCGGAGGAAGCGTGTGTTAGCATTTGTCACCTGACTGCCAGGCGGCTTCAGGAAACCAGAGTCGGTGTGAATGCCGAGGCTTGTCGAAGACAGGTGCCAGCGCCGCCGCCGCCGCCGCAGCCGCCCCTGCCTGCCTGCCGTTCAGCAGCTGGGGGGGGGGGGGAGAAGCCTGCGAGGGCCCACAGTCAGTCAGTCAGTCAAGTGTGGGCCATCGGGGAGACGGCATCAGCTAGAATTCCCTGGCCGTGAGGGATCAAATGAGACAGGCCCTCACTGCAGTCCTGCGGCTTAAAGAAACATGCCGAATGCTGCCTGTGCATGCACCTTCTGCAGCGCTCCGTATACCGTGCATACCGCTGCGCTTCTATAGTGAGACATTCCTCGTGCTCCAAAATAAACTTTGTTTTTCTTTGGGTGCGGTTGCTTCTGTTTTTAAGCGCCGTGGAAACGAGCAAGCCGTTTTTTTTATCTTAAACGCCGTTCAACGGCTGAACAGATTCTGTTCTCGCGCTTCCATGTGTGCAGAGGTCGAACAGGTAGGAGTGAAACACTGTGCAAACATTTGAAGTCCAGCTCGATTTTCTTTGTTTTGCTCCGCAGCTGCATTCAACTGGAGAATCAAAAACGCCAAAAAGCTGCGCAATGGAAAGTTAGCGAATCCACAATGTCCCGTATTTGTAGAGATGGGCAACAGATCTGCACACATGCTGTGATTACATCATTGCAGACTTGAGAACAAACACAACCATCAGTTGTGCAACATCTGTTGCCTAATTCCTAATAAGAAAATCAATAAAACCTTTTTTAAAGTTATTTTATTCTGTTCTGGTTGGACACTCTGTTTTGATACTTGTAGTATAGTTTTGATGCTCCTCTCTGTGTGTTAAACAGCAGTGCAGCCTCCCTCCTATTCAGAGCAATGTTACAACTGGAAAGTGGAACAGGAAGCACCCCCCCCCCCCCCCCCCCCCCCCCCTCCCCTCGTCCTCTCAGGATAGCGGGGCTGTAGATGTGCCTGGGAGCCATTACTGTAAGCCCTCTGAGCCTTTCGAGGGGAAGTTCCATGGACATTTTCTTCTCATTTTCTACCCTCGCCTTTTGGGGATCGCTTTGAGTCCTGCAAATCTGAAGAAACCCTGCGCTCTAAATATGCAGATCTAGTCTTCATCTTCTCCCCTCCTGATCCACCTCCTCCTCCTCCTCCTCCTCCTCCTCCTCCTTCGCTTCTTCCCAGATGCTTGCCCACCCTCACGGGAGAACAACTGTTGGCTGTCAAGCTACAGGCCGGGGCAATTCCTCACACTTTTCTATATGCTCCCGCAGATCGTTTTACAGCGGTAGACGTGCCTCTCGACGCAACTGTTTCCAAGTCAGCGGCGAGCTGCCGGTCACCAGCGGTCGCCAGCGGGACAAATGTTTCTCACTCCGTTGACGTCATTCAAGCTGTTGAACCGAACCGTTGATGTTCTTCTTCTACTGTTTGGTAGAACGTATTCTATAGACGAGGTTTGATTTACATGGCACACGTCAGCCTGCTCCTGGTCTACACCATAAAAGAAATGGGCTGAGTTAGTTATCAGCTGGAGGGTTTATATCGTAACACATTTCATCCAGAAATGATCTCACTGAAAGCATCAGCGCAGCTAACTTGCTGTTATTTGTCTCTACGGTGGTGTGAAAACATAAACAGGCAGAAGAGACGGTTTGTGAGGAACAAATGGTTAAACTCTGGCCTGAACTGAAGGAGGATCTTGGTCTTTTTTTGGTCGGACAGCTCAACCGTCGGAGAGATTGAGCCGCTGTGGTTTGAGACGCTTGGGAAAGTCGACCTCTAATTGTTCACAGAAGCCATTGGCAGGAGGAGCTGAGTGATGATGAGTGAGTGAGGCAACAACAGGGCGGGGGGGGGGGGTGCTGAGATGAGACCGCTCACACTTTGCCGTTCAGTTGGAGGTTTTCGAGGCTCCCCCACGACAAACTTGGTTGTGCTAAAGAGAGGAAAAAGTCCTCTTCCTCGGCTCGCTTTTTAAGAGACGGACACTTCCTTCACGTGTTTTTTTTTTTTTTAAATCGGGCTTGTCATGCGGTTTTCCTCAACTTGGGCTGCCGGGAGCCGACTGTTTCCACGTCGGCCAAAATGTTCTGTACCGGTTTTGGTATCGAGAAAAAAATAAATAAAAATAAGGGTCACTATGGTATTAAACTTACAATTTTATTTCTCTCTCCAAAAAGCTAACACAGCCATGTCTTCTTCACGCCTTTTTGATCTCTGTCACAGTTGCTTGGCAAGAGGCACATCTGCCTCTCTGTCACTAACACTGCCACGACCCTGTAAACCCCCCCCACACACACACACACACACACTCCTCCCCTCGCTTCCTTCCACTTGTCGCACAAATCCAGTTTTGTGGTGCGCCGTGATTTAGCAAATAACATCAGTAATGATTCAATTGGGCACAAAGTAATTGAGAGCCGGCCTGCTTGCCATCTGTCTGCTGAGATTACTACTTTCTGTGTAATTAAACGTGTGACCTTGCGGGGCCGTGGAGGGCGGTGCCACCCGGGCAGCTACTGCCAAAGAGAGCCAGGGCCGTCTTATTTGAAGTTGGGGGGAAGGCTGGATAGGACCTGGGGAAGGGTGGAGGGGGGGATGGGGGGAGGGAGGGCTGTTGTGAGGTTTTAACAGTTTAGCCCAGCTGCTAAAGATAGCACAGGCTGATGTGAGTAGAGCTTAAGTGGCAGTGTCCTTTACATGGATGTGTCCTGCGCGTGTAGTCACACACACACACACACACACACACACCAACGAGCCCGTGTCAAAACCCAATACGCCAAGCCTTTCGGTCAATTTGGCGATGCGAGAGGCGCTGTGATCCCTGTGTGCACACAGTGTAACCAGGAGAGGGTACAGACGCTGTGTGTGTGTGTGTGTGTGTGTGTGTGTGTGTGTGTGTGTGTGTGTGTGTGTGTGTGTGTGTGTGTGTGTGTGTGTGTGTGTGTGTGTGTGTGTGTGTGTGTGTGTGTGTGTGCCGGCCGGCGGGGGGGTCACGACGGGCTGAGTAGAGGCTGCTGTTTTAACTCTGGTTTTATGTGTGGTTTTGTTTTGACTCCTGAGGTTCGGTTTCCCTTGGACAGTGTCCAGAGATTACGAGGCCTGCTTCTCCTCAGCTCTGCTGCGAGGCCGACGTGAAGGGGCCCTGCGAAGCTTTGTGATTGGATTTCAGTCCTGATCTGGTTGTTTTTGCGTTGTACACAAGGGCATTAAAGACTGGGGGGGGGGGGGGGGAGAGAGAGAGATAGAGAGAGATGGTGCGCTAATGAGTCAGTCAGTGTGTGTGTGTGTGTGTGTGTGTGTGTGTGTGTGGTGGTGGTGTTTGTGTGGTTTCCATCCGCATCCTCCACTGTGGTGTCACACACCCAGTCAAGAAGAGGAACTGAAACCCCGTAGTACGCTGACGACATACAGTTCACACAGACGCGGGGCGAAACTGAAAAAGACGTGGGCTGGATGGTGTCTTGCAAAACTTCTGTCCAGAGAAGAAAAAAAAATCCCGCTCGCCCCCCCCCCCGAACAAAAATAACCATTTCTAATTACTATGGTGGAGCTATGGTGCAGCCACAGCGCGGCTGGCAGGACCCGGCTGAGGTGGCACCGGCCTGCTGGGGATGGGGACGAGGTCTGGGCCGGCCTCCAGGGAAATTACAGGGTTGTGTGGATGAGAGGGTGGGGGGGTGAAGCCTGCCTCCACTCCCTGCTGTCAGCCCAGAGAGCTACTGTTTGCAGCTAGCTAGCTGCTCTGTTTCATCTTCACCCTGTAGGGATAATTGGACATGTACATGTTTTTTTTGCTCCAAAGTTAAGTTTCATTGTTTCAGTCGGAGCATCTGTGTTTCAGCATAACAAAAAGTAGATTTTTCTTATTTTTAAATGTTCCATTCTTCCACTTCTGTTCTCTCTCTCTAACCTCTTCAGCCATCTCTCGTCTCCCATTTCTCCCCCTCTCTCCCCCCTCTCAGTATGTGCTCTGATTACCTCTCCAAACTGGCAATAAGTTGATTGCTTTACAGAGATGATGTAAGCCTCTGCCCTAGGGTACATCAGGTTGGATTTCTCTCGCTTTATCTTGTAAAGCCTAAATTAACAGCTGGTTTGGTTGGAGTTCTCCTGGATCTGACTAAAGGATTAGGCTTGGTTCTCATGCGAGTCAATCCGGTTTTGATTTATTGCAGGTCTATCAAAAAAGATCAATGGGAGTCCTTTTGAAAGTAAATCCTTAATCGCTCTTTGCACTTACGTGTCATCATTGTGAATTTCTTCCCTCCCGTCTGTCTCTTGCTCTCTCCTTTCTCACTACCTAATTCTTATTCTTCCCTTACACCACTGCCTTGTCTGTTTTTATTTTATTTATTTTTTTTCCCCCCCTTTATCCCTCTCCACTCCGCCCAACCCAAATCCGCTCCAGCGATCTGCCTCGGTCGACGGTATCGCGGTGAATCGCCGGATAGATTTCTCCTCTGCTCTCATTAGGTATCCGTAGGGGCGCAGGCAGCCCTGAGCATCCTCCGCTTGTGTGATCACAACCTTGCTGCTGCCGCTCTTTGTTTTCTGTCTTCACCCAAACTTCACCTAAATCCCGCCCCCCCACGCGTTCTCTTTCCACCTTTTTTTCGGCCCCGTCACTCAGCCCTGGCTCTAGGTAACGAGGACGATTAAGAATTGATGTGTTTTGTTGTCGTAACCTTGGACTTTTGGGAGAGTGAGTTGTTTAAGACGTTGTTGAACTCTCAAATATTTTTCGATATATATATATATATATATATATATATATATATATATATATATATATATAAAATATATATAAAAAGTCCAGGATGGTGTTCTCGCGTTGACCGCTTCTTTATTGCATCTTCGTTCCCTCCAGGCACAGATGCGTGAAAACAAGCGCTAAACCCAATCCTTGCTTTCAGTCGTCGCAAATGTTGGACTGCTTCTTTTCTTGCACATTGGAGCGCACATGCTTCCCTGTCGACAAAATGATATAACACTCGAACGACCACCCTGCTGCATATTTTTCCTCCAGACATTCGTAAAATGACCCGGCAGCTGTTGAGAAGTGGGGAGCGGGGGGGGGGGGGGAAGGGGGGGTTTCAGATCTCACTATACTCTTCCTGCTTCTCCAGATTTCTCTTTTCTCCTCTCGTCCTGTCTCACGTTCTCTTGCTCCCCCATCAACGGCGCTCATTATGGGATCTCCAGCACCCCCTCCGCTCCTTATTCTCCTCTTTCCTCCTATTTCTCGAGGCTGTGACAGTCAAGGAACCAAAGGGTTAGATGGACGGACAAACGGCATCGAGGATATGCCGATGACGTTCAGGCTCCGTGTCCTGTCGATGGGTTCTCCTAAGGTTCTCCACGTTCCTCTCGCGTAGCTATACGTTGTCCCTGAATCCTCTGGGGTCTATTTTTCCCTACGTTTGTGATTATGTGCACGGGGGGGAGCGAGGTGAAAAGGTCTCCGGGGGGGGTCGATCGACGTCAAATTCAGGTGCGTCCTCCTGACACGCTCGCCGGGCTGCAGCATGGCTGGCAGGCTTGGCGTTTGGAGGTGTGGGAGTGGCTGTCGAGGGTTGGAGGTAGGGTAGTATGTGTGAGAGGGGTGGGGTGGGGGGTGGGGGGGGGGGGATCCACGGGATACGTGGGAAGGAAGGGCTTGCTGTCAGCCAGCTGGACCTCTTAATCCTACAGCCTTGGGGAAAGGGTGTGTGTGTGTGTGTGTGTGTGTGTGTGTGTGTGTGTGTGTGTGTGTGTGGATTGTGTTTGTCTCGCAGAGATTTGTCAAGTTTAGCACACCTCTGCTCCCCTCTTTGGCCCAGCTGAGCCCACAGTGTGTGTGTGTTGTGTGTTGTGTGTGTGTGTTGTGTTGTGTTGTGTTGCTCCAGTGAGAGACAACCAGGGTTTCATGTGCACTGTGTTTACTGTAGTCCTCTCTTTTAACGGCACACTGTATATTTATGTCGAGACGACACAGCCTCTCGCCCCCTTGATGTTGGAGAGGCGCTGGGGGGGTTGTGTGTGTGTGGGGGGGGGGGGGGGGGGGGGGGGGGGAGGCTGTCCCGCGCTGCTTGTTGAGGGTGGGGGGAGGAAGGGGGGTAGGGCAACAAACACTGCCAGCACCCCCCCACCCCCCCGCCTTCATGCCCAGGCCCTATTCTCTAAAAAGTGGTGTGTGTGCACTTTATCCTGCTCTACGTCACGCCGTAGATAGCTGGCTGATTGCGTCATCTCCTTGTCATTCATTAGACACAAAACATACTATTTAGCCACATTCCATGCAAGCTTCCTCTCTTCTTTTTTTCCTGCTCTCTCTCTCTCTCTGCGCCCTCTCTCTCTCTCTCTCTCTCTCTCTCTCTCTCTCTCTGCGCCCTCTCTCTCTCTCTCTCTCTCTCTCTGCCCTCTCTCTCTCTCTCTCTCTTTTGGCGTAGACTTTTGCATATATCACAGGCTGGCAGGCTAAGAGCTTGGGACTTCCCACGCCACACTCCAAGCCTTTGATCCTTTGCTTTGGAGGTAACATCAAAAGGAGAGGCATAGAAAGGCAGCTACTACTGTGAAGTTCAATGTTCAACTTGATGGCTTGGCTGAGGGCTTTTTTTTCCTCTCTCCTCCTCTCTCTCCCCCCTCACCCCCCCATTCCCTCCCTCACCTCCCCCCTTCCCCCTGCTCCCTCGATCCCTCCACTGCATCCCTCAGCTGACAAAAACACACAGTTGTAGCCAAGGTTTTTTTTTGTTCTTTTTCTTTTTTTCTTTCCTCGTGTCTCTGACCTCACCTCCATAGAACCTCTCTGGCACAAAACAAGACCTCCTCCCCGTAAAAAAAAACGCCGATATACACAAAGATCCAGTCGGTTCTTTTTGATGCTGATGGGGGGGAAAAAGGTGTAGTTTCCAGTGCCCGGCCCTTCCCTGTCTCTCTCT